>NW_028277212.1:0-300000 GCF_059751315.1 Micrasema longulum
GCGGACTGTTCGTCAGCGGTTCGTGTCAGAACTACAGGACGCGAACCTGACTTGGGAGGACGCACAGGAGCTGGCAGCCAACAGAGATGCTTGAAGGATCTTTGTGGACACCAGATGCTCCAACTAGGGAGCGGACATGGAATAATAAAATAATATATTTTTTTAAATATTTTTTTTAGGAATATCCGTATTTTCTTATTACAGTTGTTTTTTTGTTGGACACAAAGAGCTTGTACATATAAACTTATAAATAAAAGATAGGTTCTCGTATTCAACGTTTTAAGTGGTGAGAAATGTGGTATCTGGTTATCAGTTTGGAAGGAGGAAGGAAGAGGAACAAGGATAAAAGTCGGTTTTCCCACACTTCCTCTTTTCAAAATAGATGGCCCAGATGGAAGAAAATGGGCAGAATGGTGAATGTTACACAGTGTGTAAACTGGCCACTTAAACCAGCCATTGACAGGTCATAAGCCCTGTAGAGGCCTAGACTTCTATATTACCTTCTCTTAAATGTTTTCATCTCTGTTGTAATATGTTAATATAAACAGCTCCCCAGGGAGTTAAATCCAGTCCTTGTATACAAAAATTTGGACCAACTCAAAATATTGTTGATAAATTACCTGGTCCATGAAGAAGTATAGAAATTGAAAAAATAATATTTTCAGGCGTTGCCTAGTATGTAGGTGAAATAATTCAATTAGATGAATCTCACCCGCATAAATAAAGGTTTCAGCTCTTTAACTTCACAAACATCAACAGATGAAATAATTGAAGGAATATAGATGTTCAAATATAGGCAGAATGGTGAATGTTACACAGTGTGTAAAATGGCCACTTAAACCAGCCATTGACAGGTCATAAGCCCTGTAGATGCCTAGACTTCTATATTACCTTCTCTTAAATGTTCTTCATAGCTGTTGTGAATGCTTTCAAATTGTATGTTTTCTAGGATGTATCTTTGTTGAATTACCTAATTAAATAAAATAGACTTCCATATTCCCTTATTTAAGGTATTCTCCATCCCTGTTGTAATTTGTTAAAATGAAGGAAGTTGAGGGTTCTAACATACAAACATGTTTCAGACGTTTCTAAGTCGCATTTTTTTAATGTATAGGTAACTAATTCCAAATTCTGGCACCCTGAACAGAAATGAACCCACCGTGTTGTTAAAAATATATCCATGTAAAAACATACGCTTTTTCTGTTTGATGAAACAAATTTTTGTTTACAAAGATTCAAATACTCAACACGTCAATACGGACGCCCATAAAATGTTGTTTACTGCGTTAACTTGTCTTGTATTTCACTATTCGGCATATGACATCGCGTGATTGGGGTCAGTAAAGTAAAAGGAAATATCGACTGTAAAGCCATGCAGATCCTTCGATGTCTCACAAACACGAGCTTCCTAGGACCTTAGTAAACAGTGCACGAACGCATATAATGCAGAGCTTTCGTGCTTTGGCAGTGAAAGCACTCCCTCCATTACCCAAAAACAGTTTAAAAGACCGGGGGCATAGAATTAAGAATAGTCCAGAAACCGCATACGCACATCCAACAGAAGGCGACTCAACTACTCATAAATAAGTAGGTTTACGTTTTGACCCATTAGTTTCTTTGTAGACGTCGCTCAGTACGCAACTCCTGATTTGAATTCAACTATGCCGTGCTGTGTCCTTTTAAAGTGAAGAAATACTGCAAGGATCTTAAAGAAACAGGATGGTATCACATTTCATGTGTTAGCAAACGAATGTTTCAGTAGCAAATGCATTACCCAAAAATTGAATTATTTTTTCATCTGTCAGATTGTCGAAGAAATAATGGAAATTTCGTTTGTGTTGCCAGGTTAGTATATTTTTTTCCCTACTTTGCTCATTTAATGAGAGAAATAATGAAAATTGAATCTCGAATTAAATAACTCTGTGGTGGACGTTTGACCGACATTATCTTCAAAACATCAAATATTATTTGACATGATATAAAAATATCCGTTTCATGTCAAATAAAATTTGTTTTATATTTTAAGTTCAAAGTTCATTAATTCAAATACTCTTATTGAATAACCCTTTACTTATCTACTCTGTTGTGTCAATCAATGTTTCCGCGTGCACAATAAAATTTTAGAGAAATTAACAGATTGCTTTTTTTTCCCTTACATTTGTGTTATGGTTATATTCTTCGCGATCTGGCAATATTACCCGGTTACTTCAAATATACGCGCGGCGAAAGTGTGTTTAAGTGGGGGAATTATTGGACAGAGTCCGATGTATTCAAATATGATTCTACGCTCCTTCTGGACTATTCTTAATTCTATGACTGGGGGCTTTTCTATCGATGTTGCTCATTGCTGATCAAAAAGGTCGATTATTCGCAAGTGGAAAAGCAATAGGTTCCATGGCTCCGTTTTCCGAAGTTTTGGATCGCATTACAGCGTCCATTATCAGGATTGATAAACCCTCCTGCAAAAATCGGAAATAAATCACCAATACAATAGAAAGTTTGCTAATGGATCGTGTTGGGGAGATCCTAATATAATATAATGGTCTCACGTGTGTCTCAAGAGTGTTCTTGACACATTACTCTGGATAATATCTATATGGGAGCGAGAGAGGCAGTTTCACGCGTCACACGCGCGAACAGATCTTGTACTTCTCCCAGACCCCGTTAGTAGCTTTCCGACTTTCATCACGGGTGGTTGTTTCGCACGCGCTGTGGGCATGAGCTTATGGTTTTTTTCATGTTTTTATTTATTTATTTATTTAACACTTTATATACAATACACAAATTGCCTTAACTCATGTGTGGCTATGCGGTAACGGATGTCTACCTCGGGTAAAAAACATTTAATAACTCTCTTATTTTTTTAAATAACCAACTCATATTTTTTGTAATCCTTATATGGACTTTTTTACACCAAAATAAGGCAACATTTTTATAAAAAATGCACGGGCTTTTTCTATAAAAAACAATTTCATCATTTTGTAAAATAAATTAAAACAAACGAAAGAGATGCCAGTATTATAAGTGGTTTATTAAATTTTATAAGAAAGAGCACGAGAATATAGCATATCAGAAGACCGACAAGGACACTATTCGTTAGGGGCGGAGCTTGAGTGACCGAGATAACAATACCGAAAGAGCACGATACAGAATTATACCACTTGTGGGACAGAGAACACATCAGTCGCGTGAAGTTTTTTGTAGTATACTGAGCTGACGCTGTATTTAACACACCGTGTTCCCGAAATGTTTCTACAATTTATTCACAATTTATCAGATTTAAATTATTTTTTGGCAATTCTTGATGTAATTTCATTGTAATGATGTAATATTTACATACATTTACATATAAGTTATTAATCAAAAATACTTGGTACACTTCCACTCATTTCCACACTTAAGATTTTATTTTGATTTCTATAAATCATCCTTACATTGTATAATATTCGCCAGTCTGAAGATGTCCATTAGAGGATGAAAGCGCTAATTGGTCAAACAAATAAGTGGAAGTGTACCCAAAGAAGTGTGCAAAGTTATTTCATTTAAAGTGTTCAAAAAATTTGTTCGTAACTTGTTTTAAAAAACGTGTTTACGTTGTCATTTTTGTGTATGTTTAATTATGATTTGATTATATCACGTTTTACGTACTATTATTTTATTTCTTACAAGTTTTTTTTGCTATTTTTTAGGTTTTATTTCAATATTATTCTAAGAATATGTTTTAACAGCGTTTTCATTTATTCTAATAAAATCTAGTATTTATTTGCAATAAAAATTTGATATTCTTTTTTGCATTCAAATAAGAGTTGTATTAGCATAGCATACTTTCTAGTCTCCCGGTTGATCTATTTCCGCTAAATTCAGTCGTAAGTGTAATTCGGAATTCAGTCGACAACCAGACGCGGGCGGCAGCGCTTGCTGGCGGGATTTTAAAAGGAATGAACACAATTTCTAACTTTATTTTGCATAAATATGCTTTAATTTTATATTTTTTATGTAACATCTTTGAATAAAGATCATTTTTAACACATACCATTGTAAATAATTTGGTATTTTAGCTTACATTTCAAAATATCTCGACTTATGCTTGTGGTCACATTGTGTTACACCACCGGCTGCAAAGGGATTATTCAGCACAGTCTTTTAAGAGTTAAAGCAATTTCTTCCTACCTACTAGACCGTTCAGTTTGAGAAAATTACAAATACATGGACATATTGAGTCTTATGATTGTATACAAAAATTAAATACAAAGCCCAACAAAATAAAAATATACAAAAAATGAACACTATACTACGACTATAAAAAAATAACACCATACTATGAATAGAGGAGAGGAGATGGGGAGGAAAAAAGAAGGATAAAGGAACAATGGAAATATTTAAATACTGACATTTTAATCTTGACTTAAATTTAAATAAAGAAGGGGCGTCTCTAACATTAGTGGGTAAATTATTCTACAGTCGATCGGCTACTACTGTGAACAAGGAGGCAAGAAAATTAGAGCGATGACAGGGTACTAAAGGGGTTCTTTCGTTACTAGAACGAAGAGATAGTCTGTGTTTTAAAAGAGGTTGGAAGAGATCTCTCAGATAAAAAGTGATAAAATGTGAATGTTTCTTCTATGCCTGATACTGAGCCAGTGTAGTTGCGTGCGATACTCGGTTATGTGGTCAAATTTGCGAAGATCAAAGATATAACATATACAAATATTCTTCAATTAGCAATAAGATTAAAAATATTATCACTTTTGACTTCAACAATAAATAATTTTATAAATGAATTGATTTTGAAATTTTTTTTTTAGAAAATAATAAATATTTGCGTTCTCATGGTTTACATAAATATTTAATTTTGAGGGCCATTTTCAATGAGTTGTAAATAATCCGAGACCTCTTACTTGGTAGACAAACTTGCTGACCACTACACCACGAGGCCAACTTACAACAGAGACGGAGAATCCCAAAGAAAATGTGATGATTTCTCATTGACTAAAAAGTGTCATATTCATCTTCATCAAACCCTAATTCGCATCTAATAGCGCGTAGGGCACTACCTTGGTAAAGCACATGTAGTGTATCACGATCATGAGTGACAGGAAGGTTTTGTGATCAGTTCTACGCGTCAGGTGCCAGTGAAATATTTGAGTGAGAAACTTTTTCATAAACAAATATTTATTTTTCTGCATAAAAATAAATATTTCAGTTCATATGATTTACACAAATATTTCATTTTGCGGGCTATTTTCAACGTGTAGTTAGTTAACATATTACAATAGAGATGAAGAACATTAAGAGAAGGTAAAATAGAAGTCTAGGCATCTACAGGGCTTATGACCTGTTAATGGCTGGTGTAAGTGGCCACATTACACACTGTTTAACATTCACCATTCGGCCTATATTTGAACATCTTCATCTCTATTGTTATATATTAATATAAACAGCTCCCTAGGGAGTTGAATCCAGTACTTGTCTACAAAAATTTGGACAAACTCAAAATATTGTTGAGTAGTTAATTATTTTTAATTGAAAAATGGGAATCAAGTTGGGGTAGAGTGGGATTCGAACCACGGACCTTTGAGCCGTGAATCTAGGAAAAAAAAATAATCTCACATTTTTTGCATGTGCAATGACTACTCAGTACACAGCACTCTAACGCGCGGATGTTGTTTGGACATTAAAAAAAACAAAATTTGGACGGATGCATAATATTTTTGGAAAAACGATACTTGGCTCTTTGACTTATTAGGTCAAATCAGCCCAGCCATAGTAATTATACAAAAAGCCATCCTTCCCGATTTTGACGTGCTAAAGCCTTATAAAGGCGCCAGGGAGTGTCGGAATTACAGAAAAGGTGTGTCAATTAACCAATAAAGCCACACACCTGTGGGAATATCAAATTTATTATGGTTTTTCGTAATTAAACCAATCAACGAAAGTATTTTGGTCATCGTCATTGGCTCCACAGCCCGTTGTGGGCCTTGGCCTCTTCTATCCAGCCATGTACTCCTCCAATCCCTGATGCCAATAGCATCCACATCTCGCTGAAATCCATCTAGCCATTTCAGTCTACTAACGCGTCATGAGCTACCTGCATCGTTTCAAGCTCTCTGAGATTGACAACTGCCAATGTGACCATGAAACTCCTCAAGATGTCCCTCACCTGTTGATGCGTTGCCCCCTTTTTAGCTTTCAAAGTCAACAGCTGGAGACGCGATGCAGAAGCCTGGGTGAAGATCTATGCGACATCCCATCGGTGATAGGTAATAAAGAACTCACACGAGAGGTAGTATCATACATGGTCAAGATAGTGCAGGCAATTGGTAAAATTAACCAAAGTAGGGAACAATATGCCGAACACTCCTCCGAATGGAAGGCCTGTTGACTGCTGCCAACAGGCCGGTTTCTCCTGAAGAGTTTTAAAAGGTTTCCTCTGCACATGAGCAAATGCTGAGAAGTTCCTGATTGGTCCACATAAGTACATCTGACAAGGTTATCAGGCGATACATAACATTCACCGTTCTGCCTATATTTGAACATCTATATTCCTTCAATTCTTTCATCTGTTGATGTTTGTGAAGTTAAAGAGCTGAAACCTTTAATTATGCGGGTGAGATTCATCTAATTGAATTATTTCACCTACATACTAGGCAACGCCTGAAAATGTTATTTTTTCAATTTCTATACTTCTGTAAGTATAGAAATTGTTGTAATATGTTAATATAAATAGCTCCCTTATGACCTGTTAATGGCTGGTGTAAGTGGCCACATTACACACTGTTTAACATTCACCATTCGGCCTATATTTGAACATCTTCATCTCTGTTGTTATATATTAATATAAACAGCTCCCTAGGGAGTTGAATCCAGTCCTTGTCTACAAGAATTTGGACAAACTCAAAATATTGTTGACTATAAGTATAATGTATTAAATCATTTAAATTAATGCTTCGACACGGGTTGTGCCCAGTGAGGTATTCATATTTTTTTAAAAATGCTTTATGTAACACGTGAAATAATAAAAAAATAAAAATATATGGCGAGTATCTAAATCACCTCCGTTTTGCAGACAATAGTAATAATAAGTGAAGAGGTAAATGAACTGAAATCTATGGTAAAAGAATTATACGAAGCCTCTAGAAAGATCGGTGTGGAAACGAATATAGGCAAAACCAAGATTTTGAGTCCAATACCTAGCAACATATGTACTGGAAGTAAAACTATCGGAGCTGTTGACGAGCACATTTACCTTGGGCACAAAATCAAATTGGGAAAATTTAATCAAACTGCGGAACTGCCTAGACGAATCGGGTTAAGTTAGGCTGCGTTTGGAAAGCTGAAACGCGTTTTCAGAAATAAGGAAATCCCAAATAATCTGAAGGCCAAATACTACAACTCTCGTGTTCTGCCGGTGGCAACATACGGTCTTGAAACCATGTCACTCACTGCTAGAAGTGTTCGCAAAATTAAGTGCACTCCGCGGTCTATGGAAAGAAAAATGCTGGGCGTCTCCGAGACCGAATAAGGAATGAGGAGATAAGACGCCGTCCAAAGGTGACCGATATCGCAGAAAGAGTAGGAAGACGAAAATGGCAGTGGGCGGGTTATGTGGCGAGACAAGAAGTCGACAGGAGGACCCCTAGAATACTAATCTGGAGACCATAAGAAAGTAAAAAGAAAGTAGGGAGACCGCAGAGGAGATGGACTGATGACGTCGTTGAACTCGTGGGCCATGGATGGAAACAGAGTGCCCAGGATAGAAAAACATGGAAAAAATTGAAGAAGCCGATATCCAGCAGTGGAGAGAAATGGGCTTGTAAGAAGAAGATGAAAAAGATTTAAATGCATTGTGTAAACTTAAAAAATTGACTTGATTTATCTGTTATATTGTATACTAAGTAGATACTAACTTGGTACAAATGTTCAAATATAGAAAAAGTCTTTTGAAACTCCTTTGTCATCAGGGATAGGTTGTTTTTTTTATTTTAAATTAATCAAAAATTAAATGTACAATCATTTAATTTTTTTTTTGCACATTTGATTTCATCCAAACCGGTGAAAATATTATTTCGTGTTGCCGCGACGCGCTGCGGCGCCGTAGTGCGGTTGGACCTTTTAAGTGAAGTGAAGCGCTGCGCCGCTGAAGTGTCGCGCCGCCGTTTAACCTTCAAGATAACTAAATAAATGTAGTCGCGAACGTATTTAAATTTTATCTCCATTATACATCCAAGAAATACAAGATCGTCAAATAATTTAGGACTTACAAAAAAAGAAAGAGTTTTGTGTATTCAGAAAAAAAGTTCACTTTCTAATGGCTTAAAAGTTACACAAAACATACACGTGCTTAAAAAACACCTGTTCTTACAATCTTATAAAAATCAATCAGATGAATCTCTTCACAACAAATGAGGTTTCAGGTCTATTCCTTAGTCTACAGACGGAAGAATTTAAGAAATATGGATGTTCAAACATGGGCGAAATGGTGAATGTTACACAGTGTGTAAAGTGGCCACTTAAATCGGGTTGTGGTCCTGTGGCTAGTGTCTCGGACTCACGGACCAAAGGTCTGTGGTTCAAATCCCACTCTACCCCAACTTGATTCCCATTTTCTAATAGTGAGTTATTTACAACTCGTTGAAAATGGCCCTCGAAATTAAATATTTGGGTAAATCATAAGAACGCACATATTTCTTTTAAAAAAAAAAAAAAAAAAATATTTTCCCTTCTATAATACGTTCTCCATCTCTGTTGTAATTTGTTAATCTTAATGACATGTAATTTATTGTGTAAAGTAAAAGGATGTACATATTATGTCATGATTAAAAAAATTAAGATCTTATTATGTAGGTATGGAGTGTTGATTATTGTTGCAATTCCTAGATCGAATATACCCATAGCCTAGCTTACATTACCTCAGTATTCCTTCATAACCCGCCATAACCAGACCACTTGTGTCCATCCGCAACATTATTTGTTAATCGCCACGCCGATTTATATTTATAATCCATCCAATCGCGCCAGTGTGGAGCCAACAGTTTGCTCAGAAGGCTTTCCACGTTACGCGTATTTAAGTGTCTAAGTGTCAAGTGTCGGAGCCAATCGAGTTCTGCGGGAAAGAGACAACAGGAACAGGTTAGTGGTTTCCCTTTTCGTCCATCTTCCTTGTTAAAGATTTAGCATATCGATTAATTATTTATAATTGACTTAATCTTCGTGTCGATTTGCTGCCTGAAATAAATTTAAATTTTCCCCTTCGTCGTGCTAGACACACTTTGTTACTGAGCAACGACAAATGTACCACGTTCAGAAATCGTTTTAAATATTTATTGATTTATTTCGACGGCTTAGGCCTTTGACAAAGTATAAAAAAAATTGAAAAACAATTATAATGAAACAAAACTTATGTATGGAAAATATAGATACATAAAATATAATCAGCAGAAAAAAAAGATACAATAAAGAAAATTCAAATAAAAATAAATAAATATAGGTATGCAGCAAATTAACAATAAATTAAGTTTAAATATAAATGGTATTGAAGTAACAGATGTAAAAAAAAGATAAATGTATTTTTTTAAATCATATCTTTGTAAATAACGCACAAAAAAAAATTATATATTTTTGCTTAGTTAAATAGTACGCTAATAAAAAATAAATAAATTAGAAAACTGTGGAATTCCTCATTAGTTGTTAATTAATAAATTCATTTTTTTTCAAATTTGTTGACCCAATCTTTACCATTAATAAGTGTCGGAACTATTTGGTCAACTTAATAATTGAAAGAGTATTTTTAATTTGTAGCTTATTTTTTAATTTTTTTCATATCATTATATTCTAGGTATTAGACATTTGAAAATTGCGCAGTGTTAAAAATTCAGAAATTGCAAAAAAAATATTATGAATTTCATATTTGAAGCACTATTTTTTTTTTGTAATTTCTGAATTCTTAACACTTCTCAATTTTTAAAAGTCCAATACCCAATAATTCATTATAATAAAATAAATAAATCAGCTTTGTTTTTAAAGACTATTTTTTTTTCTACTCACCGGTTTCAAATCAAACAAACTTCTTCGTCAAGGTTTACGTAACTAATGAATTATTTCCTATTTTATTTTATCCATGTTTACTAAATACTACGCAAAGAGCTAATAAATCAAGTCTTTTTTTCCTAAAAGGATGGTAATTTGAGATGCATGTTTTCGAAACTAGACAGGAGTGGACTTAAACAAATATTGATTATTCGGTTATTAATTATTTTTTTCTAATTATTTTATTTTTTATTTTATTGAAATAAACGGCACTTAGTGCCTTTTACATATTAGTTACAAATACAATTAAATATACATACATGTAAGCTTAATTTAAGTAATACAGAGCATTTAAAACAATATTATTAATTTAGAAAGGCTAAGAAATATAAACTATATAAAATAATAAAATATTACCAGTTATAGGATTATCGATAAAAAAAGATAATTTTGTATAGGAAATACTTTGAACCAGTTAAAAAAATAACAAAGAAGACAATTTTGAATAACATTAAAAAATATTTATTATTATTGAAAACTAATATTTAGGTAAAAAGTATATGTTTATGTAGAAAAATATACAATGATGAAAAAAAATGACAAAGAGAAATATTTTTTACTCATGAATTAATTAAGAAAAGAAACGAAAAAAGAAAAAAAACACTAATAAAGAAGTTTAAAACAAATTTTTAACAAAAGTAACAAATAGTTACCTAGAACTATTACCAATAAAATAAAGAAGAAGAGCCGTTCTATATGTAATAAATTTCATGTGAAATGAGTCACCAATGTCCTGGTACTCATTGCCTAGAGAGTGAAGTCTATTGATGACTGCATTTTTACCATATGATGTCGAAGTATTGTTGCCACAGTATTGGTAGGTTTGCCGAGTTGTCCTTTTCGGTACATTAAAACTAATTAGTGATAAAAGTTATGAATCGCAAGCTGTCTAATATTAATATTTTATTTTCAACATGAAGTACTTTTAATCCAGTACCTTTATTGAAATAATGATTATTTTCTATCAGGTAGTTTGCAAATTCAGAAGAATTATTATTAATTAGGCACCTTAAGTATTCTTTTACTCCAACGATGAATCTCACCCACTTCAATAAAGGTTTCAGCTCTACAGGTGGCAGAATTGAAGGAATGTACATGTTCAAATTCAAATTTGTTCGCCAACAGTTGTTCTCAAGACATTTGTTCCCGGACTTTTCTTCGCAGAGACACTTCACCGTCAGCGACTTGTTTGCCACAGCACTTAATGACATTACTACGTTAAAACGGATTATTTTTAACCGAAAACCGAGGATTTAAGTTTTGCTCAGATATTTCGTTCAAAACACATTTAAGTAAAAGGGTACAATTTATGAATATGTAAGGATAGGTTAAAAACATTGACTGAGAAGATAAAATTACGCATCTGTATAAAAAGGTTAACAGGGAGGATAGACCACCATACTTCAATATTTTTTTATCATAGTTTTGTTTAAAAATAACATATTTGTATTGTGTAACTAAGCATTACCCTGGTTACTTTAAAAGGTAGACATTTAGTATAGAACGCCATACTTAATTATTTTTCAAAAACATGTTTTTTTCAGAAATATTAATATTAATATATATTTTGAAAATATGAATTGCCTTACTAAATAGTACACATTCTACCCGGGGACGTAAACAGAGAGGATAGAATGCCGTACTTCCTCGTTTTTATACCTCAATGATTATTTTTTTATGTGTTTCTAAAATCCCTTTTAGATACTGTTTTTCAAATATTTTCTTTATTATAATCAAGAAGGCATAGCGCATAGGTTGGATTTTAACTTACCCAACCTTTCATGATTTGAACTTTTTTACTTTTTTTTTTTTTGTTTTTTTAATTTAATCATGAATTTCTTATAAATAAATTTAGTTACGTCACAAAGTCATTTCCTGAGAAGAGCTTTTGACATAAATCAACAAAAATATCGTCATTTTTATGGTGCTTTTTCTGATGAGTAACAATTTTTTTTTAAATACAGCGCTCTATATTCTAACCCAACCTGTTCAAATAGTTCTTAAATAAAACCTTTTGAATAAAATAATTAAATAGGTTATAAATCGTCGATTTCATCTTTATTTATTATTTACATACAATATTACATTTTAGTTATTTTAAGACATTTTTGAAATTATTTTTTTTTTTACATGACTTACCAAGCCAATGAATATGGCTTGTCGGTAAAAATCCTTTACAATTAGTCATATGATAGTCCTACATGGTTTTATAATAATAATTACTACTAATTTAGATATAGGGAGCAAAAAATAGTACATGTAATTGATGTTTTCAAAAAAAATATTTAGATGATGTAAAAAAAAGCAAAAGCGTTGAAAAAACTTGAATGCGTTTTGTACGAAATATTTAGGCAAAACTTGAATCCTCCGTTTTTGGTTCAAAATAATCCATTAATTAAATATTTCGCTAACAAGTGCATTTGCGATTAAATGTTTAACGTACTAATATCATAGCGAATAATTTTTTGGCGAAAAAGTGCTGTGACGAACAAGTACATTGTCTCTGCGAAGAAAAGCCCGGGAACAAATGTCTTGCGAACAACTGTTAGCGAACAAATTTTCGGGAACCGTTCAAATTGTATGTACCATCTTAATCGTCATAATTCCGTTTCCGCTCCTAATGGTAGATAGGGCATTGCATTAGTGCATCAATCGCAGCGTATCTTGATCTTTTTTGTTGCGTGAAGGTAAGATGATCAGTCTTACGCTTTGGGTGCCAGTCCAGGAACTATGAAAATAATTTTGGTGTAAAACACATTTTTAAATAAATATTTCGTGTCAATCTATGTCGGGAACCGAACTCGAGACCTCTTGCGTGGTAGGCAAACGCGCTGACCACTATAACGCGAGGCTAACGACCTATATATATTAGGTGTACCCATTAGTAATAAATTTATTTTTAGGGTTTGATAATGAGGCTTTAAAAACACTGGTGGAAACGAATCCTAAACCGAGTATCTAGGAAATGGCGAACACTCTTCAGGCTACTTGGTCAACGGTTCAAAGACATCTTCCCGAAATCGGGAAGGTTTGCAGACAGGGTATATGGGTTCCACATCTATTGTCGAAGATGAATAAAGATCAACGGCGTACAATTTTTTAATTTTTTTTTAAATTTAAATTTCATTGATAAACCCTTTCGGGTTACATACATTTAACAAAATATTTTCACTTTTAAAATTCACATTCTACTGTTAATAATAATATTTTTTGCAACTTGTGGCTGTGCCTTGCAAAAATACATTGTCGTGTCTCCTCTCGTATTGCGGCCATGTTTTCTTCAATGCTCGGCTACAACGAATCAATTGTAGTCGATAGCTATATTCCGTTATGGTTTCGTTAGTTTCGAGGAGCTCATAATTCACAACACCCAGCGGATCATGGTGCAAAGCAGAAATGTTGACGATGATGACGTTCGGACAGAACATGGTGGCCGTAAAGCTAGGGTTTCCTAGGACAGCGGTGTCCGTATCTTAACGGCCGTAGTGAACGGTGATACGGTGGACAGCCGTCGTAACGGTGACTAGAGAGTAGTTTTATGGCTATTGTTTGTTTTTTCTTTTTTTTTTCTTTTTTATTAATAAACCCTTACGGGTTAACATACATTTAACAAAATATTTTCACTTTTAAAATTCACATTCTACTGTTAATAATAATATTTTTTACATCTTTTGTAAAGGTTGTCTGAGTCTTTTGTTTAGTTTTGTCTGGTAGTTTATTGTATAATTTCAGTCCATGGTGTATTAGTCTCGATTGTCCTCCTTTTCTCGTTTTAAAAGATTGTATTTGATATTTTTCTGATATTCTCGTATTGTGTTCATGTTTACTACAGTTTTTTTCGAGTTTTAATTCTTCGTCTACAATTACATCAGTGGCTAATTTATGAATATATTTTTAAGTTTCTAGTTTAAAGAGCTCGGTTACATTTAATTGTTTAGTTTGTTCAAAAAGTTCTTTAGTTGCTGTTAGATAGGGTATTTATTTATTTTTATTTGACACTTTATATACATATACAATAAATATACATATAAGGGCGGGCATATTGCCTTAAGGCAATTTCTTCCTACCTACCCAAACCGTTCAGTTTGAGAAAATTTTAAATACATGGACATATTGAATCTTACAATTTTATACAAAAATTAAAAGCAAAGATTAACAAAAATATATATATATATATATATATATATATATATTTATAAAATAACACTATACTATGAAGAGAGGAGAGGGGATGGGAAGGAAAGAAGAAGGATAAAGGAACAATTTAAATATTTAGATAGTGACATTTCAATCTTGACTTAAATGTAAATAATGAAGGGGCGTCTCTAACATTAGTGGGTAGATTATTCCACAATCGGGTAGGTTATATACTAACTTTAATATTTTATTTTGCTGTCTTTGTAGTCTGTTTATGTCATTTTGATTTCCTGTTCCCCATAGTAGTTGCATATAACATATTTCAGTTTTTACATAGGCTTCATACATGAATTTTTTTCCTTTATTGGAACAAAGTTTTGGATTAAAAAAAATAGACTCGATAAAGTCGTCACTTTGCTAATTGAATTGTTGATATGAATTGTCCATGTTAATTGTCTGTCTATTGTTAGTCCTAAGTATTTAACATGTTCAATTTCAGTTAGTCGTTCATTATTTATGTAAGCATCCACTTTGTGACATTTTTTTCTAGATTCAAAATGGATAATATTGCATTTTTTTTCATTAAGTGTAAGTAAGTTTGTGTTTGTCCATTTAGTCAACATAGTAAGGTCTTCGTTTATGTCACATATATTTGCACATCTCTTTGTGCAAAAATAGAAGTGATCCATTTTTACGAAGGATTGTCACTAGTGATGTGGTTACAAGAGGAAATCCTAGCAGAATGATCGTATGAGGTTTTTTTGTAATATGAATTATTTAATACCAAAAACATGTACGACTTTCGCTCCAAGAAATTTCTCTTTTGTTGCCCCAAGAGTGTTAAATGCCCTCGATGAACATAATAAGTTCTCCAAAATAAAAGCCATTTTCGGAAGAAGTGTACAAGTTTTTATTATGTCTAACGAAAAAGGCCACTGCTGCGAGACATTACATAGATTTATATATTAGTACTTAGACAGAATTCGATCCAGGATACGGCCCTACCCAATGTAGGGAGTACCGCTTTACCCACCGTTAAACTACTGGGAGTTTTACTCAATTCTGACCTTTCCTTGACGCTCAAATTAGTAGAACGATAAGTTCATGCTTCTACCAGCTGAGACAAATTAAATGCATACGCAAAAATTTGCCGGTTGATGCCGCCCGTCAATTAATAAATGCGTTTGTAGTGTCTAGAGTCGATTATTGTAATGGTATCTATGCAGGTCTACCAATGAACAAAATGACTCGCCTACAATCTGTATTGAATGCCGCAGCGAGACTTATTTTCGGAATCTCTAAGTTCAGTCATATCACTCCACTACTTCGGGAACTACCCTGGCTACGTTTTCCACAGAGGGTCGAATACAAACTCTGTTGGCTTATGTATAAGTCACTTCACAACTCTGCTCCGGAATATCTAAGGGAGCTATGCATTCCAGATGAACTAGCTGACAGGCGTCTAACGCTTAGATCAGCTACGTCTACGGCGAGAGAAAAAGTTATTTTACCTCTACGCAAACAGCGCACTAAATTTAGTGAACGCGCATTTGCGGTCGCAGGCCCTATGGCATGGAATGCTCTCTCAGCAGAGGTGCGAGGCTTTGAAAGTGAAGTGATGTTTCGGAAAAAACTTAAAACCCACTTGTTCTCTAAATCATTTGAATAAATCCGTAGCATGTGACAACAAAATAAATTATTTTAATTGAATTACAAATTTAAAAGAATCACTATGTAAAGCGCCCTTGAGGTATTTTGTTACGAAAATGGCGCTATATAAGTTATCCATAATAATAATAATAATTATGGGTAGTATGTTTACTAGAGATGGAAATATGGACAAGGATATTGAAAGGAGGGTTAGTGCCGGTAACAGAGTTAATGGTGCCTTAAAGTCTGTCGTAGCAAATAAGTGTCTATCGCAAGAGGCTAAATTAGCAGTTCATAATGGAGTTCTGGTACCAACCCTAATGTATGGAAGCGAAGCATGGAGTTGGAAAAAAAGGGACGAAAGTAGACTGAATGCTGTTGAAATGCGATCCCTCAGGCGAATGTGCGGAAAAACAATGTATGATAGGTGCCCTAATGTCGAAATTAGAGCAGAATGCAAGGCTGAGTTAAGCATTATCGACAAAATTAAGAAAGGTCTTTTGCGATGGTTCGGTCATGTGGAGCGAATGAATGATGAAAGAACGGCTAAAAAGATTTATGATGCGAATGTGTCTGGTTGTAGAAGTCGAGGAAGGCCGAGAAAGACATGGCATGATCAAGTACAACAAATTCTTGAAAGTGGTCATGTGAAAAGTCGGAATAATCGACGTGCGTGCATGAGAAGATGTATGAATGTGAAGGAAGCAAAGGAAGTGTGCCAGGACAGAGTGGTGTGGCGTTCTATCCTCTCTGCCTACCCCTCTGGGGAAAATGGCGTGATGGTTAGTTAGTTAGTTATAATAATAATAAGCGAGTTGACCAGATGTTCATAATAATTTTCTTTCTTAGTATTATTTAATAAAATGCATGCTTTCATTTCTATGTTTTTGTATCCGAACTCAACACAGGGCTCTTGGCCTCATAGAATAAGGTTTTTTTTTTTTTGAATTTGTATATTCTTTATTCTTGTTCCTAGAGGTGGGGGTCAGTGATATGTTTTAAGCTCCTGACGTCACTGCGACCAGTGAAGATCTGTTGTGACGGGTCCCCGCAAATAATTTTCGCCCCCCAAGCCCAGGTCTATAAAGAGCCTGGCTACTGTGTGGAAGGCGAGAGTTTATATTTTGCTAAATCTCCTTCTTCAAGCCCAGATCCGAAAATATCGGGCTATTGGGTAAAAGGCGAGCTTTTTATCATCCTCAAGTTTAACCAGTGGTCCCCGAGGATGAGACTCCTTTTATAATGCAAATCATTTGCGCTGCAGAACCTACATCTAAAAGATTGGTAAAGATTGGTCTAGCAAGATGTTTATTCAATCAGCAGTACCCTGTAAGGGTATGTTTAAGTATATGTTTCTTTATATTACAGTTCGTTATTCAAGTGACTTGCTCTTCAAAGAATTCAGAGTACTGAATATTACGTTTTGTTTTTTATATTTTGGTCCCTATCTCAAACCCGTAATCGGTCTTGTTATTTTTTGTAATTTTGTATTTCATCGTCATCATAATCGTTCCTTTTCCACACATAATGCGTACTACGTACTGCCAGGGTTTTCGAAAATACCCGCGTACTGAGAACTCTTTACAACTCCTCGGTGCGAAGTAGACTCGAGAGTGGCTCGATGATTTGGGGGCCACATGAACTGAAGTACTCTCTTATGATAGAGAAAATCCAAAAGAAGTTTCTGAGATATCTCTACATGAGAGAGTGCGGGTATTATCCTTGGCTCTACCCGACCGAGTTTCTCCAGGGTATGCTTGGCTACAACAGTTTAGAGACTAGAAGGAATGTGTATTTGACCACACATTTTTATCGATTGTTGCGCGGTATGATCGATAATTCTGAAATTATGATGAGCATTGGTTTGTATGTTCCTGATAATTACCTAAGACAGCGTCAGCATAGATTGTTTCATATTCCGATATTCAGGACCAACCTGCCTATGGTTATGCCTGTTGGAAGAGCTACCGCTATGTTGAACAACATCGCTCTGGATATTGATTTGTTCCATGTATCCGAAGGGGTTTTCCGGAGCAGGATTCTTCGACTCCTTTGACATGAGTCTCTTTCGTGTATTTTTTTTTCTTTTTTATAATATGTACGTATTGAATATATTTTTGTAATGTATATGTTATATTTAAAATAAATAAATTGAATTGAATTGAATTGAATTGAATAATGGTGCATAGGGCGTTGCTTGGAAATCTTTAGTCCGAGTAATTAAAAAAAAAACATTTCGTTATCTAAGTGACTTGCTCTTCAAAGAATTCAGAGTACTGAATATTATTCAACAGTATATATTGAGAACTTTTGTGGTTACACACATAAATAGAGACATTTACCCAAGCGTCAACCACAACCATAATACAAAATACTCTCATAGGGATCTGATACTAAGTGAAGGGGTCAACACTGTTCTGGCATCGAGACAAAACTATTACGTAGGCAAAAAGGTCCATAACCTTTTGCCAGAATCGTGGAAAGACGGGAGTGTCGTCAAGTTGCGGAAGGTGTTGACTTCGCTCTTTCGTGACATTGGTCGTAGGGAGTCAGAAAAGTTGATGCATGCCACGGATTGGAGATTGTTACTGGATGCCATATAGTTTCGCATAAACAAATTGTCTATGTTTTTATAAATGTATCTATGTGCATGCGCATGAGTGTATGTACGTGTGTGTGTATGTCCATGTGTATATATATATATATGTGTGTATATATGTGTATGTCTGTATGTATATGTATCAAAATGTGTATACGAATAAGTTTATATTTTGTTTGTCTGTGCTCTCTATTAATTTGTTAACTATTTATTTATTTACACTCTTTATCAAAATACAATTCCATGTTTACTTTGCCCATCTAACAAGGGTAAATACCCCGTTCCAAGCTAGGCAATTACATTTTTATATATTATAATAGTTAACAAATTAATAGAGAGCACAGACAAATAAAATATAAACTTATTCGTTGACACATTTTGATACATATACATACAGACATACACATATATACACATGTACATACACACACACGTACATACACCCATGCGCATACACACACATACATTCATAAAAACATAGACAATTTATTTATGAGAAACTATTATAATATATTAAAATGTAATTGCCTAGCTTGGAACGGGGTATGTACCCTTGTTAGCTGGGCAAAGTGAACGTAAAATTGTATTTTGATGAAGAGTGAAAATAAATAAATAAATAAATATGAATGTATTTATTTTTAATTATAACTGGCTGTAGCAGTATCGAGTTTCAAGTAATTCCATCACTAAAAGTATCCATTTCGTTTTGAGGGTTTGTTTTCCGGGACTAGACGAACTTTGTAAACATACGTAATAATACTCCTACGTTTCGATACATTTCTCAGAATCTTAAGTAAAACTACGCGTCTGTGAAAATTTTGGGGGAAATATAAAAATCAAAATATAGAACAAACCTTATAAACTTTTTCAAAGATGAGCAGTAATCATATTTAATGTAGTTACTTCATATATGATTTTCTGTTTTTTTTTCTTATATATATTTTTATTATAAACCTTATTATGTTTGAAATTTGATTTACTTTTTATATTAATTTTTAAAGTTCTCGTATACTTTTTATTTCAAACTTTTGTTTTATTTAAACTTTAAACTTTTTTAAAAAAAAAAATATTATGTTATATAATTTTTAGGCTTGATTATTGTTCCTTAGTTTTGAGTGCAAATATGTAGTTTAAAAAATATCAAACCTTATATGTTTATATTATAAATTTGTAAAAGGCAATTATGCCGTGTATGTTAATAAATAAATAAATAAATATTAAGAATCAATATTTTTTGCGATGTTCACTCTTTCTCTTTTATAACTATTTTTTTTTTCAATCTAAAATTCTTCTCTGTAGTTCTTTTATTTAAAATAAATACTTCTAAGACGTAATATATTAACAAATTACAACAGGGATGAAGAATACCTTAAATAAGGGAATATGGAAGGCCTGGCCAATAACCTGGCATTTATTAATATTGAGAAAAAGATTATTTTTATTGAACCACTCGTGAATTCTGTTGAGATTCATCTGCAGGGTATTGTAATCATCAGTATTATTTACAACTCTATAAAGTTTAAGGTCGTCAGCAAAAAGTAAATATTTTACATCGTTAAAAATTTCAACAATATCATTTATATAAATTAAAAATAAAATAGGTCCCAAGGCTGATCCTTGGAGTACGCCACTTGTTGCTAAAAAACTATAGGAAATATGAGAATTTATTTTAACTGCTATTTTTCTATTATATAAGTAACTAATGAACCATTTTAAGAGTTCATCACGTATTTTCAGTCGACCAAGTTTCTGCAACAAGTTAGAGTGGCAAACTTTGTCAAAGGCTTTACTGAAGTCAGTGCATCTTATGAAGTGCACTAGCGATAAAATTCTCTTACAAAATTGGAGACTGTTGAACGACCAGTAATAAACCCATGTTGCTCAGGAGCAATAATTTTTTTAAAAGGTATAATTAAGTTATCAAGTACAAGTTTTTCAAGAATACAAATAGGTCTGTAGTTGGATATTTCATCTTTGCTACCCTTTTTAAATATGGATGTAATGTGACTTTATTTCCATATATCAGGAAAAACGCCAGTAGTTAAAGATTAAGTGAATAAAATTTTAATTAGATGTGCTAATATATGAATACAATTTATAATGTAGACTGGAAGAATACCATCAGGGCCAGCAGACTTACGTTTATCCAACGATTTTACAAACTCAATAATTTTATCATCAGAAAAAGTAAAGTTAGGCAGGTCAATAAGCTCAGTTAATTTATTTTCCATTGTGTTATTTAAAGTTACGGCATCATCATAAACATTGGAGAAAAAGTCAGCGAACATATTAACTGTATCTTGCATATTAATAGACCTATTATTTCCATAACTCGTAGATTTAGGAATACCAGTATCGCTATTGTCTAGGGTTTTAGCATATCTCCAGAAATACTTAGGATCAGTCAGAATATTATCTTCGATCTTTTTTATATGTGCATTGTGACATATTAATGATGTTTTTTTACAATCCTTCCTAATCTTATTAAATTCAATTTAATCAATTATTGATCTGGTTTTTTTATATTGCTTATGCATAATTTTTTTGGAGATTATTAAATCAATCAAATCCTTAGCAAAACAACTTGGATATTTGTTTTCCCTTTGAACTGAAATTGGTACAAATTGATCTATAGAAGAGTTTAAAATATTATAAAAAGCTAAGAGATTGTCATTTAGATTATAGTCTTGAAGAAAACTCCAATCAGTTGATTCCAAATAATTACAAATTAGTGAAAAGTCGACTCTTGAAAAATTTCTGTACGTAGTCAATTGTTTTAGTTTAGAAATTAATAAATTGGAAATCGTAATATCTAATGGTGGATGATGGGCATCAATAGGTAAAAGAGCATCTACACTTTGGTCAACTATAATTGAGGGGATGTTAGAAAAAATCAAATCCAGAAAACGATTATTTGAGTTGGATACATAGTTACACTGTGATAGACCCAGGAAAACGGCCATGTCTCTAACTATACTCGAGTTCAAAGTCAACCCACCAGTAACATTTGTATCCACTAAGTTTAGCCAGTTAAAACTCGGAAGATTATAGTCACCCACTAATAACATTTGGTACTTAGGAAATCTTCTTTAAATGCTTTCAACATCTTCACAATGGTCATTTTAATAACAAGAATCAGAATTAGGGGGGATATATACACTTCCAATAATCAACTTGACACCCTGAATTTCAACTTTAACAAATAATTGTTCAACACTTACATTTTCACAGGGAATAATAGAGTTTATTTTTATTTACACAAATTAATAAACCTCCTCCTCTAGACTTCTTACTTGTGTTAATATTACGATCAAGGCGATATATATTATAATTATGGAAACTAAGTTCTGATTACTTTATGTTTTTAAACCAGGTATAGTTATTCCTTGATTTATACCAATTATGCTTGCCATAAGGAATTCTAATAAGGAAGGCCCCGTGTATATAAAAAAATGACAGAAGCTAAGACTAACACAGAGTAAACATGTATCCCTATATATATATCAAATTTTCTGTTATACCCTTTCCCCAGTATTCCTGAGATAGTTTTGCCAACTTGCCAACCCAAAACGGTTGCCAAGCAACGCCATCCATTGGCATTGGCGCTGCTGTGCTCAGAGATTCTCAACACGATATCATCACCTCGATATAAAACGTCTCGAACAAGTACAAGAATTTGTGTATCTGGGCAGCATGTTTTCAAGAGAAGGAAGAGTAGAAAAAGATGTTCGAAGAAGAGTGAATACGGGCAGCTAAATGAATGGCGCACAATAGTCCTTAAAATATTGCTTGGTTAGAATGACAGTTTTTAGCAAAAATGACGACATAGCTTTGTAGTAACGTCTAAGAAGTGATTTATATTGACACACATTAATAATAAGTTAAGGAATGCTACCTTTGTTTAGTTTTTTATATTTTACTTTTTGTGCTGTTACATGTTCACTCAATGTATTATTATTGCGTTTTTTTAAATTATTTTTTATTATTAATTTTTTTAAATCATTCTTATGTTGTTGAAATTCCATTTGTCGATGCGTTTTGAAGCTGCAAGACTTTTTGTGATGTTAGCTATCATATTATTTTTATCATATTATGTAAATGTTATCAACTATCAAATATCTAAATTTAGTCAATGGGGTCTAGAATTTCAACGGTCCATGCGCTCAGTAGCTGCAAGACTTGTTGTTATCTAACTTCTAATTTTATAAATTTGCTTTTTATTTCATTTTTAAAATATCACTTAAACTCTGAACTTCATTGTCAAATAAAAAATTAAAAAATAAAAATGTAAATAGGGGCTAGATTTCTTATTGTCCATGCGCTCTGTAGCTGCAAGACGTTCTGTTGTCTAGCTCATATATATCATAATTGTAATATATCATAATTGGAGACGAGGAACTAGAATCCCAACCGTCCATGCGCTCTGTAGCTGCAAGACTTGTTGGGATGTTTATTTACTGTACAGCGCCCTTGAGGTGATTTTTCACAAAAATGGCGCCGTATAAATTATCCAAACATTAAACATGAAAAATCATTCGTATCTGGCATGTTAATTTATTTTTTTTATACAATGTTTGACATATAAATAAACATAATTACATAAAATCGGCTTTAAAACTAAAATGAACCTAATTATTAACGACGTTCTTAAAAGGTTATGTCATTTTGCAAAAATTTTAAAGATGGGACAAATTGATCAATGCAAATCGATCGAATAAAAAATAATTAATTTGTTGTTGTTCTTGAAAAAAAGTATTTTATGTTTTATTTAAAATTATTTCAACAGAGAAGGAAAACAATGTTGAAAAGGGAATATGGAAGTCTAGGCATTTACAGGGCTTATGAACTGTCATTGGCAGGTTTAAGAGGCCACTTTACACACTGTGTAACATTCACCATTCTGCCTATGTTTAAACATCCACATTTCCTCAACTCTTCCATTTGTTGACTTTTATGAAGTAGAGGAGCTGAAACCTCTATTATGTGGGTGAGATTCATCCGGCTGAACCAAATCACCTACTAGGCAACGCCTGAAAAACAGTTTTCCTATTTTTATACTTCTTCTTTAACTAGGTAGTTAACTCAACAATGTTTAAGTATGTCCAAATACTTTTTTACTTAAAAATTGTCTTAAACACATTATAATAGGCTTGTTTTTGCGTTTTTATACCAATTTTCGGAAACAGAGATTCATGTTTGCATGTAAAAACTGATAAAATTTATTATTTATATCACTACAGAGATGAGTAGAATTTTTGTTTCAAGATTATGGATATTCGAGCGTTTACAGGGCTTATGACCTGTCATAGGTTGGGTTCAAGTGGCCACTTTTATGTAGAATTCTACAACATTCCCCATTCCGCTTATTAGCGAATATCCATATCGGTGACATTTCTGGTTTTTGTATATATGTCATGAAACAAGGAAAGCTTTCGCTAGCGCGTTTGGAGCGCCATCTATGTATTTGATATTGAGGTTAAGTAACTCAGATAGAGTCTTAGCTACATAAATAAAGTAATTTGCTTTAATACTTAACCTCAATATCAAATACATAGATGGCGCTCCAAACGCGCTAGCGAAAGCTTTCCTGGTTTCATGACATATATACAAAAACCAAAAATGTCACCGATATGGATATTCGCTAATAAGCGGAATGGGGAATGTTGTAGAATTCTACATAAAAGTTGCCACTTGAACCCAACCTATGACAGGTCATAAGCCCTGTAAACGCTCGAATATCCATAATCTTGAAACAAAAATTCTACCCATCTCTGTAGTGATATAAATAATAATATACCTACTCCCCCTTGGGATAAAACCCAGAATTGTGTGAGTATAAATATGTAAATATATATACACATACCAAAAATAATATTGATAAAATTTATTCGATCGGTACATGATGAGTGATCAGTAATTTCCCATCACTAGTGACATTAGTTTGGCAGCTGTCATTTTAATCAAGCTATATTTTATGGACTATAAGCGAAGTAATTTTATTTTCCTTTATTTTTTTTCTCTTTAAGGCTATAATTAATTTTCTATTTCTACAATATTATTATCATTTTTATTTATGGGAAACATATTCGATATCGATGTTTGTCGTTATTATCAAATTAAATATTGATTAAATGTGATTTTTCTCAAGCCTGGGTGTTCTGTGATCCTCCCGGCCTGTTGTGGTGCAAAAAAAATAAAATAATAATAATAAACAAATCGGTTTGTTAGAACAGGCATTTTCCTATAGGAACAGATTGCAACATTAGGCATTCAAATCTTTCTGGCTTGCCGACCCTTCATATACTGAGCCTACTCCCTGTACAAGAAAAATAGTGAAAAGTGTTTTTTGTACCATTTTGTAAAATATGAAATGCATGAATAAATTAATTAATTAATTGCTAATAAATATATGTCGATCAAAGCTTAAGCGTAAATATTGATGGAAAAATAATTTATTTTCAACTTGCAAATGTCAAACTCTGCTCTTCTCATCAACAGGGGTGTATTTTTTTAGAAATGCAATTTTCAAAAATGTATTAAATGTCAGTTAATATTATTTATCAACAATATTTTGAGTTTGTCCAAATTTTTGTAGACAAAGACTGGATTCAACTCCTTGGGGAGTTGTTAATATTAAATATTACAACAGAGATAAAGAACATTTTAGAGAAGGTAAAATATAAGTCTAGTCATCTACAGGGCTTATAACCTGTCTTTTATAATATATAAAACCTTCTCTAAAATGTTCTTCATCTCTCTTGTAATGTTGATAAATTCACCTGGTCCACGAAGAAGTATAGAAATTGGAAAAAATATGTTTTTAGGCGTTACCCAGTATGTAAGTGAAGTAATTCAATTATATGAATCTCATCCGCATAAATAAAGGTTTTAGATCTTTAACTTCACAAACATCGACAAATGAAAGAATTGAAGGGATAAAGATTTTCAAATATAGGCAGAATGGTGAATGTTACATAGTGTGTAAAATGGCCACTTAAACCAGCTAATGACAGGTCATAAGCCCTGTAGATTGTTTGATCTAACTAATTTTACTATATATTTTTATTGTTATTTATTGTGGCTTGACACGGGCATAGCCTAAAAAGCCTTAATAAGTTCACAAATATTTAACTTTGTAATTTTGAATGAATAAAAATAAAAAAAAAATAAAAAAGATGCCTAGACTTCTATATTACCTTCTCTAAAATGTTCTTCATCTCTGTTGTAATATGTTTATATTATTTAAGTACTACCAAAAATTCAGTCATCCAATCCGGATGCATTCTCGGCGAATGCAGCCTGGGGAACGATGAAAAAAACATGCATTCTCATAACTTTTGTTTACTTAATAAATTGACGATATTAAGAATCATAAATATGCTCGTGGAAAAGATCTGCATTTTACTAAAACCGCACGTAAATCGGTCAAGTAGTTTTTCAGTCCTTGGAGGACACACAAACAAACATTGCCTTTTTACATATATATTAGATAAATTGTAAATATCCATTAATTAATATAAGTGTACGTGTTAAAAAACAGTTCGAATATCATAAATAAGGATGGTAAATTTACAATGGTGAAAAATAATGTTAGAATATGTATAGGTGTAAATAATGTGTTGTAAATATTATATTAGTCTATGTTTATCATAGAGTTTGCAGAATTTCTTGCCAATTAATTTTAAGCAAACATTAGCCCAGAGCTTACTTCTTCCACTCCTTGATTATGCTAATGTATGTTATCCAGATGCTAATTATAAATTGCTTCATAAGTTGGAACGATTGCAGAATGTTTGTATATACATCTTTAATCTTCGCAAATTCGGTATATGAGATCACAAAATCGAAAATCGCATACAACTCACTGGTTCAGTATCAGACATAAAAGAAACATTCACATTCTATCACTTCTTCACAATTATTATTATTATGGATAGCTTATATAGCCCCATTTTTGTAATATTTTTGTTTTTAAAACTCTTCATTGCTCAACTGTTCGCCCTCTTCTAAAATATGCCTCCGTGGTCTGGTCGCCATTCTATGTCAATCGCATAAATCGCATTGAATCGGTCCAACATCGCTTGCTTCGAAAAATAGCGTGGATGCTTGGACTAGAGAGAGATAATTATTCTTATGCTGAAATAGAGTCAATGTTAAATATTTCTAGTCTACAAAAACGTTGAACTAATATTGACTCCATATATATGTTCGGCATACTAAATGGTATAATCGATGTTCCATCATTACTGGAACAAGTAAAATTCAATATTCCGACTCGTAGATTGAGAAGCAATGAAGTACTGTTCATCGATCAGCATATAACAAACTATGGCCTTAATTCTCCAATGACGCGTTTTTGTCGTATTGTTAACTCAAGACAAGATCTGGACTTTTTTGGTTTAAGTTTACAACGATTTAAACGAGCACTAAATAAATAGTCCAGATCTTGTCTTGATGTCCCTTATGTTTGTCAAGCCTTTTTATTTAATGTTTTAAACTATTCTTTTATTGTAATATTTAAACCCTATAAATTGTATACATGAACAATGTCCGTTAATAAATAAATAAAATATCTTAAAGGCGCTTTACAGAGTGATTAAATAATAAAATAAATAATTTTTTTACTTTTTCAATATATAATTTAAGAAAAACAATTTACTTTATTATCACATGCTACGGGTTTATTCAAATAATTTATAGAACAAGAAGATTTTAAGTTTTTTCCGAAACATCACTTCACTCTCACAGTTTCGGACCTCTGCTGGGAGAGCTTTCCATGCCGTAGGGCCTGCGACCGCAAATGCGCGTTCATTGAATTTAGTGTGCTGTTTGTATAGAAGTATAATAACTTTTCCTCTCGACGTAGATGTAGCCGATTTAAGCGTAAGACGTCTGTCAGCTAGTTCATCTGGAATGCAAAGATCCCTTAGATATTCCGGAGCAGAGTTGTGCAGTGAATTATACATTAGCCAACAGAGTTTGTATTCCACCCTCTGTGAAAAATGTAGCCAGTGTAATTCCCGAAGTAGTGGAGTGATATGACTGAACTTAGAGATTCCAAAAATAATTCTCGCTGCGGCATTTAATACATACTGCAGGCGAGTCATTGTAGTCATTGGTATACCTGCGTAGATATTATTACAATAATCGACTCTAGACACTACAAACGCATTTATTAATATAGGGTAGTTCCGTATCCTGAATTCAAAAATTTGTCTGGCTGAAGCCATCCATAGTTCCGCTTTATTGGGTTTAATGTTTATCTGTTTCAGCCATTCAGTTTCTTATTTTCTCAATGATTCCATTAATTTAATTAACAAACACGTTTTTTTCGCCTGGGTTTATATTAAAAATAAATCTGTGTATCATCCGCATAGCAGTGAGGCGACAATCCACATTCTTTGATAATATTTTATTTATCTTTAGTGTACATGAGATATAAATATAAATGTTCAAATAGAGGCAAAATGGTGAATGTTACATAGTGTGTAAAGTTGCTTCTTAAACCAGCTAATGACAGATCATAAGCCCTGCAGATGCCTAGACTTCCATATTCCCTTTTCTAAGGTATTTTCCATCCCTGTTGTAATTTGTTTATACTAATATGCAATTAAATATACTCACCTTTTCGTACGGAAAATTCGATAATTGGAGAAAACTCTGTTAATTTCCCGCTATAATCGATCTCAGGAATTTCTAGAATCTTCTTTCGATGATAGAAACGTCTATATTTTAAGGCGAACTGGCTTTAATATAACATAGATAGAAAGAAGTGGGAGAGGTTTATTGGTTTTTCTCTCCTAGACGCTACGTAGACTCCTAGACGCCACCACCCTACAGTAGAACCATCCCTTGTTCTACCCCGTAAAATACATGGGGTTGCTTTTTAAGAACGGAGTAAAAATTTCTATATAAATAACAATTTAAATCGTACTTAATTCTTATGCGGCAGTGGTTTTTTTTATTTTTTTTATATTTAAATTTCATTAATAAACCCTTACGGGTTACATACATATAACAAAATATTTTTACTTTTAAAAATCACATTCTACTGTTAATAATAATATTTTTAACATCTTTTGCAAAGGTTGTCTGAGTCTTTTGTTTAGTTTTGTCTGGTAGTTTATTGTATAATTTCAGTCCGTGGTTTATTAGACTCGATTGTCCTTTTCTCGTTTTAAAGGGTTGTTTATGATATTTTTCTGATATTCTCGTATTGTGTTCATGTTTACTACAGTTTTTTTCAAGTTTTAATTCTTCGTCTACAATTACATCAGTGGCTAATATATGAATACATTTTAAGGATTCTAGTTTTAAGAGTTCAGTTACATTTAATTTTTTAGTTTGTTTATTTTTATTTATTAAGGAAAAACAACAGTTTTTATATAAGAATACAAAATATAAAAAATAGTACATACATCCAGTTAAAGTTTTTCACAAATATAATAAAAGAACATGTTACACAGTTAAGAGAAAAATAATATATTATATAAGACATTAGAAAAAAAAAGAGCTCTTAAGAAGGTTAAGGGATGAGGAAATAGAGTGGAGGGGTGGAGGAGAGGGATTATCATAATATAGTTAACCAATTCAATTTTTTTTTATTATTATAAAATAAATATGATTAAAGGAACATAAACTTATTACGCAATTACAATATTTGAGTTCGTCCAAATGTTCGTAGACAAAAGACTGGATTTCATCCCCTCGGGGGTCATTAAGATTAACAAATTACAACAGGGATGGAGAATACCTTAAATAAGGGAATATGGAAGTCATGGCATTTACTGGGCTTATGACCTGTCATTGGTTGGTTTAAGTTGCCACTTTACACACTGTGTAACATTTACCATTTTGCCTATGTTTGAACATCCATATTTCTTCAATTCTTCCATTTGTAAAACTAATCTAAAATCTTTACTAAAATCAACAAACGAGTGGCTCGATGCAAAAAATAATGTCGCTAGATTCTTCCTCATTAACATATGAGAGTATCTAGGCATAAGAAAGTTGCCGCTATAAAAAAATAATTAGTTATTATATTTTTTCCGTTTGTTTTACTATCTTCCGGAGTAAACGTATCAAGACGTTAAAGGAGCCGGCCTTGTAGTTGCTCGGTAGATAAATACAGGTTAAGCTCTTTAAATTCACCAACATCAACAGATGAAACAGATGATTTTATATAAATATTATTTGCACAAAAACAGTTTCACTTTAATTAATTAATTTATTTTATTTTATTTATTAGTGTAAACACGGCACAAATGCCTTTTATAAACAAAAACATAAATACAATTAACATACAGTGTTCTATTACAAAATTATGAAATAATATAATAACAACATATTCATAAATATTACACAGTTGTTTTATAAATGTCCTTCATAATAACTTTAGGATTTTATTACTTTACATACTTAGGTAACAAATTAATAAAAATAAAGATAACGCGGTATATTCGACATAGCAAAAATCGTAATCATTGATTTGTTGGTATTGTTGCAATGTACATTGAATGCCCTAGGAATAATACTAACTGTCTTCTGATAATAGCTCAGGGGTTTTCAACCGTTTTAAAAATAAAATATAAAAAGAAACAAAATAATAAACCTTTTAAAAAAAAAAAAATATATATTTTTTTAAATTATAAAAATTTAAATTTTTAACACTAAAAAAAAAACAAATACCTAGTCGTACGTTTATAAATATATTTGACATGTATTTATTTATACATTTTTTTTATTAATGAATATAAATACTCAAACATCAGTCGAAATCCTAAACTATTTCTTTAATAGCAAGTTAGTTTAAACTTCATTTGGCTAATGTGAAAAATGCCAATACAACTGATCTGGTTCTCTACTGGACTGTGCAAACTTGAAATAGATGAATTCATGGCATAATTAGAAGCAGCAATATCTTTATGAAATATAAGCATAATTGATAATCCCGACATTAGTGTTTTTTAACATAAATAATAAGACAACATAATTATAATAAAATTGGTAATATCAATATTTATCATTTTTAACATAAATAATTACACAAATTCTATCATTAGCTTTTTGCCTGTTATCCATAGTTTCGCTGCACATTAAATATTATTTATTAGTTACATTAATAATCAAATGTATAATTTACAATATGTAAACATAATAACGTCAAACAATGAATATTGAGAACATAAAATTTAATAAACATGTACCGCACAAAAAACTCATTGTGAAAAATGCTTTTGTGACAGGTTGCGTGGGTTAATTTAAACACGTTAAATGGATTTAGAAAAATTAATTGTATTTGGATATTGCGGAGAAAAGTTTCCATACATTGTTTTGAAAATGAAATTGTGAAAAAACATATCTTAATAAAAACGCAACATTTTTGGCCTATACATCTGTGACGTCAAGATTTGTGACGATGTTATATTGTAATTTCGAAGGTCACAAACAAAGTTCAAAATTTAACCGAATCGTGACGTATAAGGGGCGTGGCCAATAAAATGAAACGTTTTCGCGAGAATATAAATGATGTATTTTAAAAATATTTTTTATACAACAACAACAACAAACCATCACGCCGTTTCCCCGTAGGGATAGGCAGAGAGGATAGAACGCCATAACACTCTATCTTGGCATACAGACCTCGCTTCCTCTACATTCATACATCTTCTTATGCACGCACGCCGATTATTCCCACTTTTGACATGTCCATCTTCAAGTATTTGATGGACTTGATCGTGCCATGTCTTTCTCGGTCTTCCTCGTTTTCTGCATCCATCAACATTTGCACCGTAGATCCTTTTAGTCGTTCTTTCGCTGTCCATTCGCTCTACATGTCCAAACCAACGCAGCACCCCTTTCTTAATTCTGTCAATAATGCATGTCTCAGCCTTACACACTTCACGGATCTCGACATTTGTGCACCTATCATACATCGTTTTACCACACATTCGCCTGAGGGATCGCATTTCGACAGCATTCAACCTACTTTCATCATTATTTTTCCAATCCCATACTTCGCTCCCATACATTAGAGTTGGAACTAGAACTCCGTTGTGAACTGCTAGTTTAGCCTCCTGCGATAAACATTTGTTTGCCAAAGTAGATTTTAGTGCACCGTTCACCCTGTTCCCGGCACTCACCCTCCTTTCAATATCTTTATCGGCCTTTCCGTCCTTAGTAAACATACTTCCCAGGTACACAAATTCTTTTACCTGATTCAGAATATCTCCGTTCACGCTGATCTCACATTTAGTTATATTTTCATCCCTTTCAAAAACCATAACTTTCGATTTATCAACATTCATAAGCAAATCGCTTTTCTTCCTCGTAGACCTCGTAGACTTTTGTTACTAAGAATTGAAGGTCTTCTTTGCTGCTAGCAAGAAGCACGGCATCATCCGCATACAGAAGACAGTTAACAGTTATACCATTCATTCATATTGTTTATGCTACTAATAAGTACTTTTTTTTTAACTCTGCAGTATTTCATAGACCCTTATTGATTAAAAAAGTGTAAAAAAAATCCTAATGTTTCTCTATTGCGATAAATTATTCATGCTCCATCGTGATCGATCAAGTTGTTAAAGACTTGTTAACCACGTCGATAAACATCTTGATACATCTATATGTAAGCCGACCCACAAAAAACGCGTTTCTGTGCACCGTATAAAATACCTAACTCACGGGTGGTCACTAGCCTACTTCCTCATCGCTATAGTATAACAATGATTCTTCTTATTTTTTTCCACATTCACTCCTAAGGGGACCATATGGACATCACCAGATGCTTCCAGGAGACCTTGTCGCCAGTCAGCACTCTTGCCATCTCCCACGTCAACCCCGCGTCCCTTAGCTCCGCCGAATAAAGTCGAAATATCGTCAAAGACAGCCTTTCAGGGCGGCAGGAGCCTGCCGGTGAGGCAACTACGGTTTAGGTTCTTTTTGTATGACTTAGAGTCCGCTGACGATGCGGTTTTTCTCGAAAAGCCTGTTGATGACCTTTAGAAAATCGTTCAATAACTGCAGAAAAACTCTGTTTGTCTGGATTTTAATATTAATGTAGAATTAAGTTGTTGAGGGTTGGAGTTCCTTTCCCAATTAGAGATTGACAGAGAAGACACAACATCGCTGTTTAATGCGTATTTATTACATGGCGATTAAGATGCAGCACTTGGTTGCGTAGCACGAGCGTAGCGGCGATGATGGGTTGAAGAGACTGCACTTGAACTACATGCTGGAACTGAAAGACGTCGAGCTAGTCTGACGTAAACTAAACTTGATGGGCTGACTAACTTGAATGGCTGACTGATGTTGGCTGCGTCCTATGGTCTCTTTATAGACGACTTTTCTTTGTAGCTCATTTCTTCATGGTAGAGACGGTGTGAATGTACTGCAGAACGATGCCCCCCAATTGCATGTGCAATATTCATAGAGTTGCATTATACGTATGTATTGGATTCGATAGAAAATGATGACATTGCGTCGGACATTAGTCTACTTCGGGTGAACTAATTTAACACGTGTGTGTCATCGATTATGGCTTATGGAACCTACAGCAATACCAAAAAGACTGATGTGCAACAAATCTTGTCCCGACTTTGATCAGTTTTTTTTATAGTACGGAGCCGAGGATTGAGAATGTTGACAGCTTTAAATACTTGGGCGTTCACATAACAGAGGGTGAAAGCATGCAGAAAGAGCTAGCAACCCGCCTGAGAATTTCTGGAGTAACTTTTAACATGATGCTTGTTGTCTGGAACCCTAGTCTTTACTTGTTCAAAACAAAAATAATACCAGTACTCCTATAGGCGTGCAAATCTTGACACTTTACCTAAGCTAAAAACACCAAACTTCTGAGTTTTGAGAGTAAGTGCTTAAGAAGAATTAAGCATATGGTAGTTGAATTTCATAACAAACATTGCAGTTCAATAATGAACACAGCAGCCTCCTGTAGCGAGGGTCCTGATGATTCGGCGGTGAGCTGGCTTGGACATGTGCTGCGCATGTCTAAGGAGAACCTATACTCAAGTTTCCTCTTCTTTACAATAAGTATCCCATAGAAATCCACACACGTATTCTCCTATCAAATGTAATTATAAATAAACCCCACTAAGTGGCATGGTTCCGAAAACTGAAAAAAAGTTGACGTTTCATCAAAGATCTGATAAAAAGTCAAAATTATATATGTATAAAATAAACAGCCTTTATACGCAAATGGTTTTTGCTTAGAGCAAACTTCTCGTATAAAACGAGGCAACGGTGGAGTGAGAAGGCGTTATATAAAATGTTCATAACGTTATTTTCTGTTACTTTGAAAATTCAGGTAGCCGATTTACTGAAAATGTTAAAATGAAATCAACAATCCATAAAAATGAAATATTCGTTTATCACAGATATATTAACATTTTAAACATTAGTTTCATCTTCAAATATTTCATTAAACAAAAAATGCTCATTTTAACATGATATTTATTATGGCTTTTGACAAGTACTAAGACGGTATGATTGATCTTCGTAAGTGTTTTTTTTATCTACCGAGCGATTACGAGCCCGGCTTCTTTTACATATCGATACGTGCAGTTGGAAAGATAGTAAAAAAGATGAAAAAAACATAAAATGATTTTTTTTTTAAAGTGGCAACATTTTTAAGGCTAGAAGCCCTTATATATTAATTTGGCAGCATCTAGCCACATTATCTGAGCATCTAGCCATTCGTTTTTAAAACTGACAGTTTTGTCGGAATTTCATTTGACTTCTGCATTGGCTTATTTCTCTTTCATATTTAAACTAGGCTTTTAAGAAAAAAACTGGCCACCTCAAAAATATTGAAAAATTAAATTAATTGTAGTTAAACCAGCATAATAAGCAGTTCACAAAGGAGTCTTGGTCTCGACCCAGATGTTTGGGAGCGAAGTACGGATTTGAAAAAACAGGGATGAAAGTAGGCTGAATACTGTCAAAATGCGATCTCTCAGGCGAATGTGTGGTAAGACTTTGTACTATAGATGCATAAATGTTGAGATCCGTACATTATGTAAGGCTGAGACAAGCATTATTTATTTATTTATTATGTATAAACGACATAAGCCAATTACAACAGTTACATGAAGAAACATAAATGCAAGAAACTGAACAAAAAGAACATAAAACTATTTAGCAAAGACAAACAAGGGCAAAACAATAATTGTATTCCATATATTCAAAAAAACGAAAGACCTAAAACTTTGAGCTAAACCATGCCAATCCAACTTCATCCCACGCTGTTTAGTCGCGAAGAGATCTATGAAAAGCCGGAAGATCTATCCCAAAAAATTCCAAGTCGTGTGATGAATTTGACTAATCTACTATGCCTAGACTTCTATATTACCTTCTCTTATATGTTCTTCATCTCTGTTGTAATATGTTAATATAAACAGCTCCCTAGGGAGTTGAATTCAGTTCTTGTCTACATAAATTTGGACAAACTCAAAATATTATTGATAAATTACCTGGTCCATGAAGAAGTATAGAAATTGAAAAAATAACATTTTCAGGCGTTGCCTAGTATGCAGGTGAAATAATTCAATTAGATGAATCACACCCGCATAAATAAAGGTTTCAGCTCTTTAACTTCACAAACATCAACAAATGAAAGAATTGAAGGAATATAGAGGTTCAAATATAGGCAGAATTGTGAATGGTACACAGTGTGTAAAGTGGCCACTTAAACCAGCCATTGACAGGTCATAAGCCCTGTAGATGCCTAGACTTCTATATTACCTTCTCTTAAATATTCTTCATCTCTGTTGTAATATATTAATAATAATTAATGTTACGGAAACAATTATAACTTCAAATCTTTAAAAAATATCGAAGAAATCTCCCTTTATTTATTTATTTGACACTTTACATACATATACAATATATATACATATAAGGGCGGGAATATTGCCTTAAGGCAATTTCTTCCTACCTACCCAAGCCGTTCAGTTTGAGAATATTCCAATTTTATACAAAAATTAAAAACAAAGATTAATAAAAGAATTAAAAATTAACACTTTACTATGAAGAGAGGAAAGGGGATGGGAAAGAAAGAAGAAGGATAAAGGAACAATTTAAATATTTAAATAGTGACATTTTAATCTTGACTTAAATGTAAATAAAGAAGGGGCGTCTCTAACATTAGTGGGTAGATTATTCCACAATCGAGCGGCTACTACTGTGAAATAGAAGGCAAGAAAATAAGAGCGATGACAGGGTATTAAAAGGGTTCTCTCGTTACTAGAACGAAGAGATAGTCCGTGTTGCGAAAGAGGTTGGAAGAGCTCTCTCAGATAAACAGGTGAAGTGGGATTATTTAAAATATTGAGAAGAAGTGATAGAATGTGAATGTTTCTTCTATGCCTGGTACTGAGCCAGTGTAGTTGCGTTTCCTTTGAACTTTAGCTAAATTACACTTTTGACAGGATGCGTGCAACATACTTTTTTAATATTTTTTTTACCATAGTGGTGACTTATAAAATGAATAGCTAGTATGTGTGCAATATAATAAACTAATCGCCGAGTGATAAACACGTTTGAAATCACTTGTGTACACCGATTATCGGTATGTGGCAGATCGTCCACATTGAGTATTGTAGGGTTAATTATTGTTAAAGTACAATTTCGTTTGATTGGATTATTAATTTTAATCACACCGAAGACAATTCGACGTCTCTTTCTGAAATAATAAAAGAAATTGAAGACACGAAATGTCACTGCCACAAAAACATAATAAATAGTTAATTGGCAATATCCAGATTTGAACTAAGGCAAAGGCGTTTTTGTGTTTTTTGATTTATTGTAAAAAAAAGATGAGTTAGAATTTCCCAACCTTTTAAAAAACCAAATACATTGAAAACTTAATACAACACTTTTGTACGCAGTAATTTGGAGTTTGCATCCGTCGTGTGGAGCCCACAATACAAAACGAACTTAGAAAGGATTGAAAATGTTCAACAAAAATTTTTTAAATTCCTAGATTATAAAAACAATAAAACGCTTTGTACTTACAGCCAATCTGCCAAACAAAATGGATTTTTTACCCTTGAAAATAGACGCACTGTATCTGAACTATGTAATTTACATAAATTATTAAATAATAAAGTAGACTCTTTTAACATACTCTCCAAAATTAATCTTAATGTCCCCCTTCGCGTGACAAGAAATAAGTATTTATTCCATCTGCCAGCCTGTAGCACTAACTATGCTCAACACTCTTTCTTATATCGTTCTTGCTTTAATTATAATGTTTTTTTTTCATCTTTTTATATATTTTACACGCCCCTTAATTTATTTAAAAATAAATTAATACTCATTATTTCTGGCTGCGATACGATCCCACTTACTATTTAATGTTGCTCACACTTACACACACCTGAATACTTACTCCTACACTAATACATATAAACACACATCTACACTTACTCTCATACAAATACAAATGAACACACCCTTTTGTTGTAACACAATTTAATAATATTAACATATTACAACAGAGATGAAGAACATTTAAAAGAAGGTAATATAGAAGTCAAGGCATCTACAGGGCTTATGACCTGTCAATGGCTGGTTTAAGTGGCCACTTTACACACTGTGTAACATTCACCATTCTGCCTATATTTGAACATCTATATTCCTTCAATTCTTTCATCTGTTGATGTTTGTGAAGTTAAAGAGCTGAAACCTTTATTTATGCGGGTGAGATTCGTCTAATTGAATTATTTCACCTACATACTAAACTAGGCAACGCCTGAAAATATTATTTTTTCAATTTCTATACTTCTTCATAGACCAGGTAATTTATCAACAATATTTTGAGTTTGTCCAAATTTTTGTAGACAAGGACTGGATTCAACTCCCTGGGGAGCTGTTTATATAAACATATTACAACAGAGATGAAGAACATTTAAGAGAAGGTAATATAGAAGTGTTGAAAAATTACCTGGTCCATGAAGAAGTATAGAAATTGAAAAAATAACATTTTCAGGCGTTACCTAGTATGTAGGTGAAATAATTCAATTAGATGAATCTCACCCGCATAAATAAAGGTTTCAGCTCTTTAACTTCACAAACATCAACATATGAAAGAATTGAAGGAATATAAATGTTCAAATATAGGCAGAATGGTGAATGTTACACAGTGTATAAAGTGGCCACTTAAACCAGCCATTGACAGGTCATAAGCCCTGTAAACGCCTAGACTTCTATATTACCTTCTCTTAAATGTTCTTCATCTCTGTTGTAATATGTTTATATAAACAGCTCCCCAGGGAGTTGAATCCAGTCCTTGTCTACAAAAATTTGGACAAACTCAAAATATTGTTGATTTAATAATATGTTGGATTCTTATTTAGAAACTTTGCTGGTCTGACTTTAAACTGTATTTTTTTTAATGTTACTATATCATTGTCCACTGTTTGTTTCTATAAAATAAATAAATAAATATATAAATGAAACCCACAAATTTGAAATAACCAGTGATCAGTTATTTATTAAATAAACGGGCCTTACTCACAAACTCGGCGTAAAGTTACGCCTAAGTATAGTGAAATAATTCGGATGGGAATACCATTTTTACTAAAAAGGTAAATAAAAAAAATATATTAATACCACAAATCTCTTTATTGCTTACTAGTTCCTTTATGTCTCTCTATGGTAATTATGCCCATTTTGAAGTAGAGCAATCTCTTAATCTGTCATCATTGGAGAGACGTAGAACTGCGATGGACTTTATATGCATTTTCAAAAAAAATAATGCCACAAGTGATGTCCCATTTCTTCTTCTCTTAGTGTCCTGTCAGGTATCCCCAACGTTGGCAATCACTCTGGCAAAAGTCTCTCTGTCCTGAGCTGCCCGGAAAATCTGCTCCACAGTCCTGAAGCCAGTCCAGTCTCGTATATTTCGTAGCCAGGACATTTGTCTTCTTCCAGTTCCTCTGTGACCCTCAATCTTGCCTTCCAGAATTAAATGAAGCAAGTGTTACTTTTCTCCACGCATTATATGCCCAAGATATGAAATTTTACGAACTTTTTGGTGGTTAAAAGTTCTCTGTTCGTTCTAGCTCGACATAAGACTTCTGAGTTCGTTATCAGGTCTGTCCAAGATATCTTAAGCATTCTGCGATGCAACCACATCTCAAAAGCCTCCAGTCTATTCATAGTGGTCATTTTCAGAGTCCAAGTCTCATAGCCATACAACAATACAGACCACACATAACATTTGACCAATCTTTGCCTTATTTTCAAGTTGAGATTAGCATTGCAGAAGGGAATTTCATTTTATTAAAAGCAGCTCTTGCTGTCACAATTCTGCATTTAATTTCTATATCTGGGTCGAGGGTCTCTGTTAGAATGCTGCCGAGGTATTTAAATTTGTCCCATCTCTTTTGAAATCAGTATCTTTTCATATTCCCAACCGTGTCACCAGAAGTCAAAATCTGCTATTTATTAAATCTTCTAAGAGCAACTTTTGTTTTTATGCCCCAATGTCCAGAATGTGTAGATTAGTCAATTCATCACATGTTTTGGAATTCTATGGGATAGAACTTCCGGCTTTTCGTAGATCTCTTTGCGAATAAAACAGTGGGCCAAGCTTGAAGTCATATATCTTTAGTTTTTATGAATATGTATACCATTATTGCACTGCCCTTGTTTGTCTTTGCAACATAGTTTTATGTTATTTTTGTTCAGTTTCTTGTATTCATGTTTCTTCATGTAACTGTTGTCATCGGCTTAGGCCGTATATTCAATAAATAAATATATAAATATAAATTATATTACTAAAAAAATCTATTATTCTATACATTATATGATCATTTAAATTATAGTGTAATTAAAGTAAGCTTTATTTTAGCAAGGTGTTTGTTCAATCAGCATTTACCGTGGATGGGAATAGTGAAATATCATGTGCTATATGTAACGATTTTAAATTAATAAGTGAAAAAATATATAAAAAAGTGTACGTCTTACTACCATAAAAAATATTTTAAAATTCATACTTTTAAATTCCGGCGAAAACGGTTCATTGCATCGGCCACGCCCTCTACGTCATGATTCGGTTAAATTTTGAACTCTGTAACCGTTTAAATTTAAAATGAATGTCATCACTAATCTTGACGTCACAATTGTCAGGACCGAACATGTCGCGTTTTTGTGGAGACGTGTTTTATAACAAATTTACTTGAAAATTTATGTACAAAAACATTTCACTTTATTGATATTGAAAAAACAATACTTTTTTTATAACTGTTTTAAACCACAATTTTTTTTCCACCTACCGGTTTCAAAGCAAACAAGCTTCTTCGTCAAAGTTGACGTAACTAATTAATTAATTCCTATTTTATTTTTATCGTGTTTACCAAATACTACACGTCGACCCAATAAATCAAGTCTTTTTTGCCTTACAAGGTCAATATCAATATTTTTGAAGCTAGACAGGAGAGGACTAAAAGAAATATGGTTTATTTGGTTATAAATTGTTTTTATCTTTTTATAAATCCATTTCACATATTTTTATCGATGTTCGTAGTATGTGATATTTTCCTTTTAAGATGGCACTTTGAGAATAGTTAATAAAATTTCTTAAGAAGTTTTGAAATAAAAAAATAAAGCGTAAAGAAACTTTCCCGTATCCGGTACTGGTTTTGCTGGGCGTTACATTTAGATACAGAAATGCGAATATGAATTAATTAAAAAAGTATTAATTAAATAGTCTTTATATCCGGTGCCGAGTTACATTTCCGGTTCCCCGGGAAGCGATTAATTTAAGAGCGATAAATAGGCCAGATAGTAGTTCTTACATGGCGACTTACGTATGTATAGGTACTTGTGTGTTTTTAATTATTTAATGTCTACAAGTATATTGTGTCACGCGATTCTTTTTACAAAGAAAAACTTTTTATTGATTAAGGGTGCCGTATTTGTTTGAAGTAAACTAATTGTTCAAAAGAAATTTCGTGATGATAAATATAACCGACACGTATTTATTCAAGTTTTTATTATTTTTGCAAAACTTATTTTAATTTCAAAATAGTTTTCAAAATTAAATCATGGTCTATAGACTGATTCTGTCCTCTGTCCTCTGTCCTCTGTCCTCTGTCCTCTGTCCTCTGTCCTCTGTCCTCTGTCCTCTGTCCTCTGTCCTCTGTCCTCTGTCCTCTGTCCTCTGTCCTCTGTCCTCTGTCCTCTGTCCTCTGTCCTCTGTCCTCTGTCCTCTGTCCTCTGTCCTCTGTCCTCTGTCCTCTGTCCTCTGTCCTCTGTCCTCTGTCCTCTGTCCTCTGTCCTCTGTCCTCTGTCCTCTGTCCTCTGTCCTCTGTCCTCTGTCCTCTGTCCTCTGTCCTCTGTCCTCTGTCCTCTGTCCTCTGTCCTCTGTCCTTACTTAAGACACTCGAGCTCTTTTAAGACTCATGACACATTAATGTTTCCATTCTGTAATGTTTGACTTGAAAAGAGATAATATATTTTTAATAAAATCTTTACTGCACGTATTAAATGCGAAGAATGTAATTTTTTCATCATTTTACTCATAATTTTATTAATTTATTTAAATTCATTTACACGCCTTACGGGCTTTTACATATATTGGAAATTACATTTAAGTGCAGCAGTGAAACATAAGAAGGTAAATTTAGTTAAAATTACAGATAACATAAGAAAAACTAAAAGATACAATAATAAGTAAAAATAAGAAAATGTACCAACATAGGTATAAGGTACATAGAAAAATATTTAATAAATTTACATATGAAAACATACACACATACATACACATGCATATGCATACATACACACACACATACACATACATGCATGTACATATATATATATATATACATACATATACATGCACATACATATATATACACATAAGTTTATTCATTATTATAGAGATACATGAGAAAAAAAAATAGTAAATAAAGAACAATATTAAGATTTTTTTTATAAATTAATTTATAACCTTTAAAATACTTAACCTATATTTATATATAGATAGACGAAATATATCAACTTCACTATACTCGTTACCTAGCCGGTGTAGTCTAGGTATTGGTGAATTGTAACAATAATTGTGACTGCTAGGAGATTAAAAAAATAACGTTAGCTGCCGAGTATTTCGAACAGGTACTTTTAAGCTGATAACACTAGTTAATTCCGTTGCGTCCAATACGCCATTTGCTATTTTATATAAATTTAATAAATCATTTATAATTCTTCTTTTACAAAGAGTTGACATATTTAGTGTACATAATAAATTATCGTAATCGATATTTACAGTGGGTATATTAAGTTTGTAATTGATGAATCTAAGAAATTTACGTTGTACTCTTTCTAACTTTAAAATATGAACATTGTAATAGGGTGACCAAATTGTTGAATTGAATTCTAAATTACTTCTAACCAAGGCGGTAAATAGCACTTTGAGGGTAGTAATGGAATTAAAATCCTTTACAGTTCGCTGCAAATATCCAAGACATATCATTGCCTTATTAGTGATGGTATCAATGTGAAGAATAAATGACAATTTTTCGTCAAAAACTAATAGCACTAAATTTAGGTTAAAGTATGCCAATGATGCAGTTATAATTGACGATTCGGTCAGAGGTCTTCAGGCCACTGAAGATAGCCCAAATAGGTACTCCGCATGCATGGGTTTAAAAATCAATAATGCGAAAACCCATGTACTGTGTAATACTTCATGCCTTGATGCTCAAAATCCTAAAACTCTGTCAAACCAAATCGTCGGCAGCGTCAAAAGTTTCAAATACCTGGGAGTATATAGTTAAAACTAGAACTCATAGTTAGAACTCGGCAACAGTTATTCCCACGTATCTGATATATTTAGTGTAGGGTTTGAACTTTTTCAAAGATGGTGAATGGTAATTATATTTATTTATTCATGCATTTCATATCCAATTTTTTGTTCACTTTGCCTAGTTGTGAAACAGTACTTATGATTTTCTTGTTGTTTTACTGTAGAATGTTTTATTATTTAAACTTTCTACTGAATATGCTATATAATGTTTAAGTTATTTTTTTAAATATAAATCTTGTATAATTTTTGGTGTGATTTTTTTTTTTTAATCTTGTTTTTAATATTCATGTTTTTGAAAAAAAAATATTTTTTAAGCCAAATATGTTAATATTATAAATATTTGTAAAAGGCAGATTTGCCGTTTATGTTAATAAAATAAAATAAAAATATGTTACTGAAAATGTCAGCTTTAAAAAAGAACTGGGAGTGCGGCTAGGATAAGCGTGTGCTATTCAATAGTATGAAGGCTATTCGGAGATCGGATATTTACTCAGTGAAAACCAAATTTCACCTATGTAACGCCTGCATAACACCTATTCTCCTCTACGGATGCGAATCGTGGCACCTCACTAGAGCCAAAAGCAGGAAAATTCGTGAATAGATGTCTCAGAAGAATCTTGGGTGTGCGGTGGTTTGATTTGTGGGGAATGAAGTTATAAGATAACGGATGCAGCAAACTTCAGTGACAACTGTCATCAGCGGAGGCGATACGGTTGGCTGAACCATGTACTGCGGATGTCTCTTGAGAGCCTTAACCACGCTTGCCCACTTTACAAGACATCAGATTCTCGACGTCCTGGACGTCCACTGCTGACTGTCCGTCAGCAGTTCATATCAGAACTACGAGATACGAAACTTACAGCCGTTAGAGATGTTCGGGGGATCTTCATGGACACCATGTGCTCCAATCATGTAGCGGACATGGAATGATGATGATGGTGAAGATATTGTGGTTGCTTTTACGTTACACGTATTAATTTATTTGATTACAACCCTTTAAAACATATATTTATTATTAAATCTTAACTGAAATCGCAATTTCTAAGCTTACTAAAATGTGTAGGTTTTCAATCGATAATTTAATTCCGGTGTACGGAAGCTTTTCCTGTTTAAACCTCAAACAATCATTGTTTAATCATTTTATTACAATGTTCTTAATTTGTCGACCTTTTGGATGTTATAATTAGATTCAACCCGCTAGGGAGTAATTAACATTACCACGATGCAACAGCGATGGAGAATATTATAGAGAAGGAATATGGAAGTTTAGGCATTTACAAGAGTTATCACCTGTCATTGGCTGGTTTAAATGGCCACTGTACGCTCTGTATACAGCCATGCTAAGGTTTAAAATCGTATCAAGTGATTTGCACATTTTGCATCAGATTACTATTTTATTAATATATTTATTTAACCGAAACAAACAGTCAACAATGATATAATAACATAAACAAGAAAAAAATTAAAGGCAGACAAGCGAAATTTTATGTTTTGACCCATTGGTTTATTTATAGACGTCGCTCAGTACGCAACTTCCGATTTTAATTCAACTATACCGTGTTGTGTCGTTTTAAAGTGTAAAAATACTGCTGGGATCTTAAAGAAACAGAATGGAATCACATATCACGTGTAATTAGCAAACGCATGGGTAAGTAGCAGATGCATTACTTAACGTTTGAATTATTTTTCTATCTGTCAGATTGTCAAAGAAAACTAGAAGAGTCTTTATAAAAATCATACATATTAAATTGTGGTACAACAAAAGGGTGTGTTTGTGTGTATTTGTATGAGAGTAAGTGTAGAGGTGTGTTTGTGTGTATTTGTATGGAAAAAAATGTTCAGGTGTGCGTAAGCGTGATCATCATTAAATAGTTAGTGGGAGCGTATCGCAGCCAGAAAGAATAAATCAGACATAAATATGAAAATGTAAATCATTAATTATATAAATTTTGATTTATTTTATTTTTATTTAAATCTTAAAGTAGGGCACACATATCATACATATTGTTATGTGTGTTCTAATAATAACATTGCAAATATATTTAATTTATAAATTGTTTATCACATATGTCTTGACCATTATTTTAAATTTTGATATGTTTTTTTCTTCATAAATATTTTTTTCCATTTCGTAATACTTTTTAATTGCTTTAAAAAAAATTGAATTTTGTGACTTTGCCTTTTTCCTAAATGGAAGTCTAATTTTGTTCTTTTCTCTAGTATTGTGATCGTGTTCATGCTGGTTCCGATCAATTTTTTTCCAAAATTCTGTTTTTTTATTAGAGTTTATAATTTTATGAACAAATATCATTGTATTGTAAAATATTCTTTGTTTTTATGTTGATAATTTCATTTCATTTACCATCGACTTTACCCTCGTATATCTGTTTTTTTTTCAAAATGATTCTAAAGGCTTTATTTTGTAATACAGTTAGTTTATCTATGTTTTCTTTGTTTGATAAAAATAAAATGCAACTAAAGTAGTTAACGTGTGGTTCAATAATTGCTTTGTAAATAGTTTTGCAGGAGTCCTTATCAATAAATCTTCTGATCCTTCTCAAAATTGATATTTTTTTTGCAATCTTATTTATTACCATCTTAGCGTTTTGGTGAAATGTAAGTTTTGAATCCAACATTACACCTAAATATTTAATTTCAGTGACTTCATTAAGTTTTTCATTTTCTATTACAATTGATGGTGTAATTTCTATTCTTTTGTTTTCTATATTCATATATTTAGTTTTGTTAACATTTAATTTTAATTTATTAATTTTTAGCCACAGTGATACACTATTAAGATCATGATTTAGTCTGTCATAATTGTTTTATAATTTTCTCCCGATATATATATTAAGGCATCGTCTGCAAAGAGTCTTATTTTTGAATATTTTAATGTTTCGACAATATCATTTATGTATATAATAAACAAAACCGGTCCGAGAACCGATCCTTGTGGTACTCCCAATGAAATTTTGAGGAAAATGAAATTTATACATAATAAATTTAATTCGATGAATCTCACCCGCAAAATTAAAGATTTCAGCGCTTTAACTTCACAAACGTCAGCAGATGGAAGAATTGAAGGAATACAGATATTCAAATATGGCAGAATGGTGAACGTTACACAGTGTGTAAAGTGGCCACTTAAACCAGCCAATGACAGGTCATAAGTCCTGTAGATGCCTAGATTTATATATTACCTTCTCTAAAATGTTCTTTGCCTCTGTTGTAATATGTTAATGAATTCTTGTTGGCTGTGAACTTTTAGTTATACATGTAAATGTTCTTGGAAGCAAAGCGAGAGGGGAGAAAAGAAGAGTTGGGAGAATGCCATGTCTTCTCCCTTTTATCTACTTTTTATTTAACTTTTGTAAAATTCCTTTTTTCCTCTCTTTTTCTGTATTCACAATAAATAAATGCGAAATCTGTAATTCGTCTTACTATTTAAAATGGTTTTCTTATTTTTTGTATTTATCGAAAAGACTTTATGATTTTCATAATAAATAATAAATATACTACTTTTATCAAAAACATTTTTCACTTCGTGGTATAAAATTTTACACTGATATGTTTATAATTTTGTACAATGCACTATAATTTTGAGTTACACTTTGACCAGTTTCGATGTTACTATCTCATCGTCAGGAATTAAACTAACACGAGTTGATAAATTATATTGCAGACAAATTTAAAGTGAACGTTAAAAATCACATGTTAATTACACTAACCAGATGAGACATATCATGTCTTGACCTTATAATATGTTCCAACGGGATTTAAAAATTATAAATATTTCAAAAATATCTATCGCGGTTTGTAAATAAACGAATTCGTTAATATTTCATTATTCCCGACACGATTAATTGCATTTTAAAACGCGATCAATAAATAATAGACGGACTGAAATATTTTAGGATTTTCAGTAATCTATTTCCAGAAAAACATCTACACAGCGACACGGACAAACCGTTGTAATAAGTTCCTTTGTGTCAGACCATATGACTCAATTCTCAAACGCTCAGTCTGGCGAAAGCTTTGCAAGGGGTAGCCGCGCCCTGAAAACATCCCCCGAATTTTCATAAATAAACAATTTTAATCCTGAAAACGTCGTGCTGAAAATAAACAGTTTGTGTTATTGAATTAAAGTGGCGTAATTATTTTCATATAATTACAGAAGAAGTTTTTTGTATTAAAAAGTGAGTTTTTAATCACTAAGAAAGTAAATTAATGAAAGATTTTAATCTCTTGATTATTTTGGCGTCATTATTCGACTAAAAATTAATTTTAAAAAGTGATAGTTATTTTTTTCTGTTGAAAATACTTGAAGAATATTTATTCCTAAGGCGAAACGAGTTTCCATCATTAATATGATATAATTGTTTTATTTTACTGATTTAAAAAAATCGTTAGTTTTTCACATTTTAAAAAAGTTTCAATTCTTGCATGCGTTATAAAAAAACAGCAGATGGAATAATGGAATAATTGAAAAAACACGACTGTTTAAACATGGAATGATGTAAATTGAACCAATGACAGGTCATAAAATTATTTATTTAATATTCAAGCAAACCCAGTTATATTTAATACGGGATTATTCAGAATTGGTAATTTATTTTCCTATGCAGAATACTATTTTATTTTTATTTAGTTATTTATCTTAATATATACCTACGCATATAATTATAACTAATATAAAGTTATTATTAATATTAAAATGTAATTGAATATATGCATATACCGGTTTCGAAACGTACCCGTCTCTTCTTCAGGACATTAATTAACCCAACATGCAAAACTCACTACACACATTCACCATAGCTTTTGCACAAACAAATAAAACCAACACGACATGCATTTTAATAAGCACATGCACTTATATTTGTATTAATTTTTTAATTTGTAGTTTAGGTTGTGGTCCCGTGGCTAGTGTTGCGGACTCGCGGGCCAGAGAACCAAAGTTCGAACCCCACTCCATCCCAACTTGATTTCCATTTTCTAACAGTGAGTTATATACAACTCGTTAAATGGGCACTAAAATTGAAATATTTGGGTAAATTATAAGAACGCCAATATTTCCTTTAAAAAAAAAATTAATACAAATATCAGTGCATGTGCTTATTAAAATGCATGTCGTGATGGTTTTATATGTTTGTGCAACAACTATGGTGAAGGTGTATAGTGGGTTTTGCATGTTAGTTGAATTGGTGTCCTGACGAAGAGACGGGTACGTCTCAAAACCGGTAGACATAGAAAAGTCGGTATGTGGTTATATACAAATATTTAATAACATTTAGTAATATAAAGTAACTTTGCCTCTCTAACTAGTATAATTAGTCTTACATATAAAATGTATAAAATATTCTTAGAGAACTAAAAATACATAAGTTGACTCCGTTTTTTTCCAAATTTAAAAGTGAGAATTGGAAGTAAAATGATAAAATTAATATGGCAGAAATCAAATTTTCTGTTCTTCAAGATATTGTATTGGCTTTTACGTTACATGGATAATTTTATTTGACTACAAGCTTTCAAAATGTAATTTCAAGCAGACGAAAGTAACTATTTTCGCCACCTCCTTTTGTTAGCGTTTAATTGAAAAAATAAAGTTGTCAAAGTTGCTCTTGACATTTGCGCAGTTTACCGTAAAGCAATAAATGAAAGGGCAGCTTGTCAATGGTTTTTGCGTTTCAAAGACAGAAGTTTCGACCTGAAAGACACCGAGCGATCCAGACGACCATTGGACTTTGATGAGGCTTTATGCGGTCCTTATCGCAACTAATGGACGTAATAAATATATGTTGCGTAAAAGCAAACACAATATATTGTAGAGTAGTTATGTTTTATCAAATTATCTTCAACCTTTACCATAGTTAAATGGCATGAAAACACCATAGTTAATAAATGAATTTAAAATAAATTAAGATGTTGCGATAGATCTCATATTTAAAAAAAAATTAAAGTATTATGTTTATTTGTGTACCTGGGAAGTATGTTTACTAGGGATGAAGTGAGACCGAGAAAGATATTGGAAGGAGGGTGAGTGCCGGGAACAGAGTGAACGGTGCACTGAAATATGCTTCGGCAAACAAATGTTGATTGCAGGAGGCTAGACTAGCAGTTCACAATGGAGTTCTAGTGCCAACTGTAATGTATGGGAGCGAAGTCTGGAATTGGAAAAATGATGATGAAAATAGGTTAACTGTGGTCGAAATGCGATCTCTCGGGCAAATGTGTGGTAAAACGATGTATGATAGGTGCCCAAATATCGAAATCCGTAAACTATGTAAGGCTGAGACATGCATTATCGATAGAATCAAGTAAGGGGTGCTGCGTTGGTTTGGAAATGTAGAGCGAACGGACAGCGAAAGAACGGCTAAAAAGATCTACGATGCGAATGTTAATGAATGCAGAAAACGAGGAAGACCGAGAAAGACATGGCACGATCAAGTCGATCACATGTCAAGAGCAGGAATAATCGGTGTGCGTGCATGAACATATGTATGAATTTAGAGAAAGCGAGGTGTGTATGCAAAGACAAAGTGATGTGGCGTTCTTTCCTCCCTGCCTACCCCTACGGATAAACGGGATGATAGTTTTTTTGTTTGTATTATATTTTGTCTGCCTCGTGGTGTAGTGATCAGCGCGTTTGCCTGCCATGCAAGAGGTCTCGAATTCGATTCCCGACGTGTTTGATGTGAAATATTGATTTAAAAGTCGTTTTTACACTGGAATATTTTATAGTCCCTGGAATGGTGCCTGACACGTAAGACTGATCATATTACCTTAGATGTAACAAAAATGATCAAGATACACTACGATTGGTGAACCAATGCAGTGCAATATGCATCATTAAGTGTGGAAAGGAAATGACGATGATAATATTTTTATTGTTTTAGATAAGTAAACATGAGAAAAAAATATAAAAAATTAAAATATAATTTTAGGGGAAATTTTTGGATACTTACGTTAGTTTAAAAAAATGCAATCGACTTTTTTAAGTTATGACTCTTTGTGAGGGCAGTTTAAAGATGTAAAAAATACACAATTTTGAAATAAAGCAATCTCTTAATCTGTCTTCATTGGAGAGACGTAGAACTGAGATGGACCTTACATGCATTTTCAAAATACTTAATGCTTTAAGTGATGTCCCATCTCTGTTGCAATCAATTTCTTTTCATGTTCCCAACCGTGTCACCAGAAGTTAAAACCTGCTATTTATAAAAACCTTCTAAGAGCAACTTTGGTTTTTATGCCCCAATGTCCAGAATGTGTAGATTAGTCAATTCATCACACGACTTGGAATTCTATGGGATAGAACTTCCGGCTTTTCGTAGATCTCTTTGCAAATAAAACAGTGGTTGGATTAGCATGGCCAAGCTTGAAGTCATATATCTTTAGTTTTTATGAATATGTATACCATTATTGCATTGCCCTTGTTTGTCTTTGCTACATAGTTCTATGTTATTTTTGTTCAGTTTCTTGCATTTATGTTTCTTCATGTAACTGTTGTAATTGGCTTAGGCCGTATATATATAATAAATAAATAATGCAAATCAGTTGCTATGATGAAAACATCCTAACCTTTGGGACGATATTATTATGAACCTACACTTATCGTGGAAAGAACAGATTACTAAGGTTAGAATGAAGTTTCATTGCAAACTACATTCACTGAAGAGATTTCAGGATTGTCTTCTAACCACAACCCAAAAAAATATGTCCCAATCTATTCTATTGTGTTTTCTGTGTTATTATATATACATTTTTTTTCCAAACATTAATTTACATAGAAATAAAATTACAAAAATACACTTTAGAAAAATACATCTTAAAATTAAGCTATAACATGAATTGGAAAAAATGCCCCCAAAGGCTACAGCGTCTGAGCGTTAGCCATTCCTTTTTTTAATAAATAGTAGTATTTCTAGGTCTAAAAACGTAAGTACGCGACCCAAAATAGGTGGTAATATCTTAATTACTAAATTAAAAAAAACTACTGCCCAACATCATTATACTTACAGAGGAATATTTTTCTTTAATGAAATGAACAACGATAATAAAAAGTACAGTCAGGAATACAATATATTTAAGAAAGAAGTGAAAAGTTACATTTATAATTCTTCTTTATGTAACACTGATTGAAAACATCGTTAATATCTTTTTTGTATTTTATTTATGTTATTCTAAAAATATTATTGATTAAAATAAAATAATCTATTATAAGACGTCACTCCCCATTATGTACACAAGAATTGTTTATTTCTTTTACGTAATGGGAGACGTGTACCAATTTGATTAATGTAAAAAATTGTATTTAGTTGTAATAGTATTGTATTTTAATTTGTTATTAATAAAAAATAAAAATAAAAAATTAAAAAGTTTAAAGCACATATAAATGGTATGATATGACCATGAAAAGAAACATAAGAAGAAAAACAAAAATAACATATGCTGATATTTCAAAAATATGATTTATTTGCAGTATGCATTTATTTTTAATTTTAATTGTTTTATTTTAATGTTTTTCTTTTTTAATGTGTCTATCTGCTCCTTCCATGCTAATTCAAGACCTTAAACCTACTCTAAACTGTACCAGTGATTTAATGTTTTGTAGTTCCTTGGTTAAAAGATTGAAGGATATTGGACCAACATGTAAGGAGTGCCTCTGTGCGAACTTAGTTCTGCATCCTGGAACTGACAGTACACTATCAGATCTATTACTAATAGGTACGATTTAAATTCTCTATTCAAGTAAACATATTTCAGGCACTGAAATAAAAGTAATTTTCTAAAACCAAGGAGTCCACTCTCTACAAATAATTTATTACTAGGAAATAGTCTTTGTTTTTTGTAAATTATTTTAATAATATTTGCTATCTTGACGCCAATACGAAACTCATAGATCGTCTTGGGCGTTTGCAGTATTGAAACATCCGCTTTATTTTCAATTTTAAAAAGTATAACCATGCATCATCCTTTCGCTTCAAACTCAAGTGGCTTCGTTTTTATCAGCGCATAAACTTTCAATATCTCTCACTTCTTTATCATATTATTCACAATTCTCGCGCTCCAAAATATCTTGCTGAGAATTTAATTTACCTTTCTGATCATGGTCTTTCTCAGGAGATAACATTTTCCATTCCTCGACTTATCACATACTTTTTCAGCAATTTTTTTCCGTCCAAGGTGCTGGCCTTTGGAATGAGCTACCTCTTCATATAAAAAATGCACCTTCTCTAGCCACCTTTAAGAAACGCCTAAAACGTTACTATAATCTTATTTCATTTAAATTATTTATTGACAATTCTTGATGGAATTCCATTGTAATGATGTAATAACTTATATTTCCATATAAGTTATTAATTTAAAAAATACTTGGTACACTTCCACTTATTTACTTTGACCAATTCGCGCTTTCACCCTCTAATGGGCATCTTCAGACTGGTGAATTTTATGCAGTGTAAGTGTAATTTATATAAAACTAAATATTATCTTAAGTGTAGGTACATTTAAAAATAAGTTGAAAAAGATACAATACGCAATATTGCAATGGAACAGAGTGAGACAAATTAATCAAGAGACCCAATAAATCAAGTCGTTTTTCCCTTACACGGGTGGTAATTTAATATCATCATTTTCGAAGTTAAAAACAAGATTAATAGTACTTCATGTTGAAAATAAAATATAAAAATGAGACAACTTAGAAATCTTAGAAATTAAAAAAGCGATCATTAATAAGAAAACAATAATTAACAACCAAATAAACAATATTTCTTTTAGTTCTCTCCTGTCTATTTTCGAAAATAATGATCAAATTACCACCCGTGTAAGGAAAAAACGACTTAATTTATTGGATCCACGTGTAGTGTTTAGTAAACATGATAAAAATAAAAAAGGAATCAATTCATTACTTACGTAAACCTTGACGAAAAAGCTTGTTGGCTTTGAAACCGGTCGGTGAAAAATAAAAATTAGCGGTTGAAAACAAAGTTGTTTTATTTATTTTATTTCAATGAATAACCACAAAGTTAGTGCTTCAAATAATTCATTTATATATATTTATACATTACACTTGGGTAGTATCTGTGAACAAGCGCATGGTATGACATCGTACGGCATACGCATATTGAAAAGAATCTCCGTCTCTCTCGCACTCGAGCGTGACAGAGACAACTATAGCTTTGTGTGTTGCTAATGATATGGTAATAAAATATATTCAGAACGCTCCTAAATTCGTCTGAATTTTGCTGCGATTCTTAATAGTTAAATATAATAATACATATTCAATATTAAGGTATTAGCCATGGATCAAAAACACTGTTTTATAGATACACTTTCTAATTTAATCTAGTCACGTATGCATAGGTCGATTTTCTAGTGCTGGTGCGTTTGCAAAACTTAAACAAACGCACTTTGAATGAACAAAATTTTAATTTAGAAAAAGTTTATATTAAATTTTACTTGAATGTGTTATGTTTAAAAAATATATTTTAGATTAGAGGGTTGTGTATATATAAAAAAATCAGTTAAATAAACATCGTATATTTACATATTTTTAATGTAAATATTTTAAATTAAATGTTTTATATTTAGATATTTAGGATCGAGTTGTGGTCCTGCGGCTTGTGTCTCGGACTCACGGACCAAAGGTCTGTGGTTCGAATCCCACTCTACCCCAACTTGATTCCTATTTTCTAATAGTGAGTTATTTACAACTCGTTGAAAATGAAATATTTTGGTAAATCATAAGAACGCAAATATTTCTTTTTCTTAAAAAAAAAAATATATATTTTTAAATCAATATTTTGAGTTCATTTTAATGATAATTAATACATAATAAATGAAATGCATGGTACGAGTTAAATCGGAGAAAATATATATACACACTTTTTGATAAACAATATACCCCATTATTTATGTTCTTGAAAAAATCCACAATAAAAACATAAATTGTGGTATGCACTTTAATAACATTGTATTAATAAACACATTACAACAGAGATGAAGAATATTTAAGAGAATGTTAAATAGAAGTCTAGGCATCTTCAGGGCTTGCGACCTGGCATTGGCTGGTTTTATTTTTTTACGGCTTTACTTTATTTATGCGGGTGAGATTCACCTAATTGAATTATTTCCTCGACATACTATGCAACGCATGAAAATCTTATTTTTTCAACTTCTATACTTCTTCATGGACCAGGTGGATTTATCATTTCACACGTTTAAATAAATAAAGGTTTCAGCTTTTTAAGTTCACAAACATCATCAGACAAAATAATTTAAGGAATTACGGGCAAAATGGTGAATGTTACACAGTTTGTAAAGTGGCCACTTAAACCAGCCAATGACAAGTTATAAGCCCTGTTGATGTCTAGACTTCTACGAGAGGCGGCCTCCGTGGTGTAGCGGTCAAGACGCTTGACTCACACACGGAAGGTTCCGGGTTCGATTCCCGGTGAGAACACAAAAATTAAATCTGATTTTTCTTAAGCCTGGGTGTTCTGTGATGTAATTCACCACTGTATTTGGGCCTCCTGGCCTGTTGTGGTGCAAAATAATAATAATAATAATAATAGAAAGATACATTCAAAAGAAATTTATAAGGAGCCTGGAATATCGTTTTGGCAACATTGAAAATGATTACGGCACATCTTTGATCAATTTTAATATAGAATCACTACAAAAAAGGCGCCTTACATATGATTTAATTTTTCTTTTCAAAATTCTCAATAATATAGTTGATTCGCCGTATCTTTAACAAAATATTGGTTTCCGTTGTCCTCCTCGCTATACTAGATTAAATTCCCTTTTTTATGTACCAACTTGTGAAAACAATTATACCTCGAATTCATTCATTAGACGTACCTGTAGAAATTATAACGGACTCAGTATTGATGTAGACATTTTTAACTGCACGTTGCATTTGTACAGAAAATTTCTTCATGGGGTCGATTATTTGGGATAGTTGCTGAATGTGCATCTTGAGTGGTTTATGCTATGTATATGTGCCGCATGTAATGTACATGTTTGTGTATGTGATATATGTACGTTCATGTGTGTGCGTGGATGGCTCGGAGTGTACATTCGGTATTTTTATTTATTACTTCCATGGAAAACGCAAATGTCGACAATTATTCTTTTCTCACTTAAAATTCTTATTTATTTTTTGTCACATTTAATATTTATATCTTTTTAATTTATGAACACTTAATTGGTCTTTTTATGTTAAAAAATTGTTATTTTTAATACTTATTTTGTATGACTGTATGTTTTCTGAATAAAATAAAATAAATATCTTCTTTAAAATGTTTTTCATCTCTGTTGTAAGAGGTTAATATTAACAGCTCCCCAGGGAGTTGAATCCATTCCTTGCCTTAAAAAATTTGGACAAATTCAAAATATTGTTGACATTGTATTAAGGTGTATTTTAATATGATGAACACAAAATATTAAATAAAAAAGTTTCTTGTGTAAAAATTAATTAATTTGTTTTTGTCATTTTCTTAACCTTTTGTTTTTCGTTAAAATTTAATATGAACTTTCTTAAATCACCATCTTAGATATTTTAAATGAATTTGTGTGAGGTTTGTGAACGCGCCAGGTCTTATTTATCAATCTGTACAATTAGCGGAAACCTCCTATTGATTCGTGGCCCATGCAATTTTTCTCAAGTATTTTAAATATGTAGAATTGTCTATTTTCCAAATTAAATAAAAATAAAATAAAACAGAACGACCGATTCATTCTAGTCATCAGTACCAAAGTCAATTTGACAAATATTGACATTTTGAAAGTAGGGGTTAGTGTGCCAATATATTTAAACGCCAATAAAAACTTCGTAAAACCTAGTGTTTTCATGCATGTTGACATGCATACAAGTCAGCTGGCTATAAATGGGGTAGTAAAGTACTGTAGTCACGTCAGCGTCGAGGCATAGCCACCCCATTTTCCACAAAAAAATATTCACCACGCGTACGAAGTAATATACCTACCAAAGACTAAAAAATATCCAAAATGTTTATAAATATATAGTGTAACTAGTGGACCCGTAAGACTTAGTCCTGCCCGAACGTTAACTTGCCTGCTATTAGCTTGGAAAAATACTTTTCATTGATAAGTAGGTACCTAGGTGCTTGTTTGTGATTAAATTCCAAAATTAAAAATTGACAATATTCAATATTGAATTTAAATAGGTACCTAGGTACTTGTTTATGGTTAAGTTCCAAAACATAAAAACATATTTTTTTCTAATATGGCATTCTTTTTGCAAACGTCAAACTCCGGTCTTCTCACCAACAAAGGGGTGTACTAATTATTTGTTTTTTTATTTATTATTTATTTATTTTAAAGAAACAAACAGTCGACAATGATGTATTAACAATTTTTTTTTAAATACGGTTTGATTACAGACCAGCGAAGTTTCTAAATAAAAATCATACATATTAATAAATTATGTTACAACAAAAGGATGTGTTTATGTGTATTTGTATGAGAGTAAGTGTAGATGTGTGTTTATGTGTATTAGTGTGGGAGTAAGCGTTCAGGTGTATGCATCATAAAATAGAAAGTGGGATCGTATCGCAGCCAGAAATAATAAGTATTAATTTATTTTTAAATAAATTAAGGGGCATGTAAAATATATCAATCAAAAAAAACATTACAGTTAGAGCAAGAACGATAGAGGAAAGAGTTTTGTGCATAGTTAGTGCTACAGACTGGCAGATGGAATAAATACTTATTCCTGGTCGCGCGAAAGGGAACATTAAAATTAATTTTGCAGAGTGGGTTAAAAGAGTTTTACTTTATTATTTGATAATTTATGTAAATAGCGTAATTCAGACACAGTGCGTCTAGGAATAATATAGAGTTATTTAGTATTACCAAAAATTCAGTAAAAAGAAATAAATGGGTAGAAAAATTATAAATTAAAAATTATTCTTCCCTTTCAATGGTTTCGTCAATAAAGGATCTTGGCATTACTTTAGATAGTAAACTCTCCTATCGTGAACACATTGATAATATTGTAAACAAATCTCTCAAACTTCTCGGTTTTATCAATAGAGTGTCGGCGGACTTCAAAAATATTAATACTATCAAAACTCTTTATTGCTCACTAGTTCGACCCCATCTAGAATACGCTTCTCCTATTTGGTCTCCATTCTACAGGACTCATATTGGCCATATCGAGTCTGTCCAACACCGTTTTTTAAGAAAAGTGGCATGGTTGCTCGGATTACAAAAGGGTTATTATTCTTATTTTGAAATAGAGCAATCTCTTAATCTGTCTTCATTGGAGAGCCGTAGAACTGAGATGGACCTTATATGCATTTTCAAAATACTTAATGCTTTAAGTGATGTCCCATCTCTGTTGCAATCAATTTCTTTTCATGTTCCCAACCGTGTCACCAGAAGTCAAAATCTGCTATTCATAAAATCTTCTAAGAGCAACTTTGGTTTTTATGCCCCAATGTCCAGAATGTGTAAATTAGTCAATTCATCACACGACTTGGAATTTTTTGGGATAGATCTTACGGCTTTTTGTAGATCTCTTCGCGACTAAACAGTGTGGGATGAAGTTGGGTTGGCATGGTTTAGCTCAAAGTTTTTGGTCTTTCGTTTTTTTAAATATATTGTATAATATAATTGTTTTGCCCTTGTTTGTCTTTGCTAAATAGTTTTATGTTCTTTTTGTTCAGTTTCTTGCATTTATGTTTCTTCATGTAACTGTTGTAATTGGCTTAGGCCGTATATATATAATTAATAAATAAATAAGGAATTTAAGAAAGAATCGGATTGAGATCCACAAAAAACAAATGCTGTTTGTTAACATATAATTTATTTTTTTTTTACACTAAAAAAAACAACATCTTTCCATTTTTTTCTAAATGCATTCTCCTCGAATGCAACCCTGGTAGATCGATGAATAAAACATTTACGATTCTTACTTTTTTTTTACATATAAGATTGAAGGTTTTAATATCTACGAACATCAAAGATCTATATTTCTCTAAAAACCGCACGTAAATTGGTCAAGCCGTTTAGGAGGAGAATTATATATATAAAGATGGGCCTGAAGGTAATATTTTTGTGTCCAAGCGGATCAAGAATACAGTTCTAAGCGGAAAAAAAACCCTAGAAGAGTGTTTTAGACTCGACGGCTACTCCTGGGCCGCGATTACAAACGCTGTCTTCATCGGTACAGATTTATTTATTTACTTTATTATTTGATTATTGAATCTTGAAATAGGGCACACATATACATATTCTTATGTATGCTTAAATAATAACAATGTACATATCGTACATTTAGGATGAAAACGACTTTACTCAAAAAACCTTAAAATGAGCTTAGATCGTAAAACGTCTTCAATGAACATCATCCATCTTTCTGCATTTGAAAAAACGCAATATTTGGTTGGGAATAGGACAAAACCGTTACTTTGGTCTCTTTATTACTCGGAAAATTTAGATTCCATTTCAGTACGAAAGCGACGCAATTAGTGTTTTGTTTACATTGCTGTGTGAAGCACGAAGGACGAAGGAACACAGACAGACATATAGTGACCGAATATAGTGAAGCCGGTTGAGTCGATTTTATTCCGATACAAATGAGACGATTACATCATATTTTTTTTATATTTAAACAACAAATTTAGCTTTGTGATTGTTTCGTTCCGACTTACCGATATTTTTAGTGACTTATTTAAGATTTTGTCATTTTATTATTCAAATTATCAATAATCTTAGTGACTTGTTTATGTCATCCTGTGAATAAATAAAAACATGTTTTTGGTGACCTGATCTGACTTAATCAAAATTATGCAATTATCTTATTTGTCAAAGTATTTTTATTTGTTTTTTTTTGTTTAATCTAATAATGACTCATTACATAAATGTGTTTAAACTTATAATAAAAAAAATAATAACAGCGTTTTTTTATAGATGCTGAAAGCCTTTGGTATATACAGGGCGTCCCAAACTTATGGGACATGAAGGGGAAGTACCTTAAATATCGTAGATAGTGTATTTTGCTGAAAGAAGACTTTATGTTACTTTTAAAAGTTAGTAATTCTGCATTCATAGATTTTCTAAAAATTACTTGCTTCGTCTGGGAATCGAACCGACTTAAATGTCAAAAAAAATCACCCTACTTTTATGATGCCAATCGAAAGAATAGCTAAAAAATAATAACTTTGCTCAATTAACATAGTATTTAAAAAAAAGGAACAACATGAAATTAATCATTTTAATCAAATTAAAAACATACATGAAAGTGCCGTAGTCAATTAAGTAAGTATTTTTGTAAATTAATTAATTAAATGCTCAAAATGTGATCCCTCTTGTCTTACGCAAATCGCCAATATTTTAATGAGTCCGCTGCCTGTTGATTTTCTAATCATTTTATGGTGAACACTTGATGTGATATGGATCAATTCTGTTTGCAACTCGCCCAAGTTCTCGTATCGCTTTTTGTATAGCATATCTTTCACGTATCCCCAAAAGAAGAAATCCAATGGTGTAAGGTCCGAGGATCTGGCTGGCCATCTAATAGGTCCATTTGTACCAATCCACGTAGGAAAACATTCATTTAGAAAATCTGCTGCTCTCAGACTATTATGAGCCGGAGCTCCATCTTGTTGGAAAATTAAGTTTTCTTGCTCCTCCGCAGAAAGATTTCTTATCTCATCCCTTAAAATTTGAAGTATTCCTAAATACTTTTCTGTATTCAAGATTCCTTGGTAAAAGTGGATTAAGAAAACCCGGTTTTTTAAAAGTCCGCACCAACAGTTGAGTGAAAACGCACTTGGTTATTCGTTTCAGTGACTCGTAGGGGATTTTCTTTAGACCAAATACGATTATTGTTGCGGTTATACATACCGTTATTGCTAAAGTTAGATTCGTCTGTCCAAATAATATTATCCAAAAAATTTGGATCTTCGAGCAAGCGTGCCTGGATATCAAGACAGAAATTTTTTCTCCTTTCTGTATCGCCCGGAAGTAATTTTTGAACCAATCGTCCTTTAACATAACTCTTAAAACCGTGTTTTTTTTAATACACGGTGTATTTTACTTTTCGAAACTCTAATTTCAAGTTCTCCTTCTCTCACCGATGTTTTCGGAAAAGCCGAAAAGTAAATTAAAATATCAAGTTCTTCGTCGTTGATCATGTGGTTTTCTTGATGTGGTTCTCTTGGGCGTTTATCGAAACGTCCCAGAGTTTTCAAATTGTCCACAAGCCTTTTCAAAACTTTACGAGACGGTATTTGTCTATCAGGATATTTTACGCTATACCACCGCAAACTTCTAGAGATATCTTTATCGTTCAAAAAATATGCTTCCATTAGATCAAAACTTACTTGATATGCCATGTTCGCAATAAATTAATACGATAACACTTGTGTAAGTGAATTAAGACTAAACAGATCAATATCCAAAAAACAAACGCTCGCACACACTGTTCCATTTTCAAATTTAAGAACAAAATTTATGAAGTGGGTACTTATTTACGAGTAATCAATGCTATCTTTGGAATGATAATATCGCTACTTTTCGAACTTCGTCGTCGGCAATAAATAACTTTCTTGAAATTTGACTCAATCATTTTACGTTGTTCCTTCCTTTTAAAATACTATGTTACCTAAGCAAAGTTATTATTTTTTAGCTATTCTTTCGATTGGCATCATAAAAGTAGGGTGATTTTTTTTTGACATTTTAGTCGGTTCGATTCCCAGACGAAGCAAGTAATTTTTAGAAAATCTATGAATGCAGAATTACTAACTTTTAAAAGTAACATAAAGTCTTTGTTCAGCAAAATACACTATCTACGATATTTAAGGTACTTCCCCTTCATGTCCCATAAGTTTGGGACGCCCTGTATACATATTTTTTCTACAAAACCCATGGGTTCCTGCAATTTTAGCCAACACAGTAACCGTGAATTTTATATTTTTTTTATTCTTATATTTTTTGACCAAAATGATAATGTATTTTTTTTTATAAAATACAAAATTGACTTTGTGGGATGATACTTAAAAATATATTTTTTTATTCTATTTTTTCAGTTATATATGAGTTCTAATGATGAGTAACTCAATAATTTGAGCGGTGGATACAAATTTATCAACAAAGTGCACAACCGCTAGTGCGCTCTGTAGCTACTAGACATGTAATCTAGATTATATTTGTGAACGATTATTTGTTATTATTGATATTTACAGCATTAACTTTGTCGTCCAACATTTAATTTAACGTTATTGAATATTTGTACATAACCATTTACCGACTTTTACATGTCTACCGGTTTCGAGACGTACCCGTTTCTCCGTCAGGACACCAATTAAACCAACATGCAAAACCCCCTATGCACCTTCACTATGATTGTTGTTGCACAAAAATATAAGGTGTCCTGACGGAGAGACGGATACGTCTCGAAACCGGTAAACGCAGAAAAGTCGGTAAGCGGCTGTATACAAATATTTAGTAACATTTGGATTATTTATTAATCAAAAACTCTTCTTAGTTATTTTTTTAGTCTAAATAGGGGACAGATTTTTTAACGTTCATGCGCTCTGTAGCTGCAAGACGTGTTGTAATCTAGCTTTTATAAAATTATCAAAAATTAACATAATCAGTAACGTGGAACTAGGATCCCTACCACCTAGGCATTCTGTAGCTGCAAGATGTGTTGGTATATTTAGTGGATAGAGCCCTTGAAGTAGATTTTTACAAAAATTGCGCTACATAAATTATTCATAGTAAATCAAATAAATTAATACAAGGATAGTGCTTTGGATTTTTTTTTAATTAATTTGTTTTATAATTGATTATTTTATCGTTATTTGTAAACTTCTTGCATTTTATTTTGTAACGATTTAAAAATTAACCTATGTCCATCTTTCTCCTTCTAATTAATTTGCATGGGGTGTGAATATTTTATAATTTAGTGAACTTTCCCCTACGGCTGTTGACAGATAGTCTTCTAGGACTCTAAACAAGCAGCAGTAGATAGCGGGGTTGCCGAAATTGAATATTTTAATATCCCTTGACAGGCTATTGAAGCGAATCACCTAATTACTTCCACGTAACAAAAATTATCACGATGCGCTGAAGTTGCAATTCGTGCGTAGTGCCTAGAACTGTACTCATTATCCACCCGGACACAGACCACGACCTTAACTTCAAAGGATGTTCAAGTAACACTGCATTTTGTGTATCAATACAGTGCTCTATGCACCATATAATCCGAATAAGGGGAGGATGGTGAACGAAATGTGTTTTTCCTTTGATTTTTCTACTGAAAGTTTTGATGGTGCGATATCCTGAAATTTCAGTACTTTCATAATTGATTTCAGGATGAGTTCGATCGCTAACTGAAAGCTTCTAATCTGAGGTCATAATTTAACCTAGACATAGAAGAAACTGGAACGCCGTTTGATATAATTTTATTAATTTTTATTTGGTCGATAGTGGCTTGACTACCCATTCCTAATAGTATGAAAATAGTACGAAGCAACATCTTTGTTTTCATTTAAGATTATTTGATTCAAACATATTTATAGACGCCAAGGTCTGTAACCCGCGCGATTTCAAAAATTTTTTTTAACATTATTTAAATTTATTATAACAGAGAGGGGTTTAAAAAATACTTATGCTTTATTATAATCGTTATATATATAATTCCTCTGTACGTGTGATGTCACTGAACTCCTTCCAAACGGCTAAACCGATTTACGTGGGTTTTCAGAGAAATGTAAATTTTTGCGCTGTGCGTGTTCGTAGATATTAATATCTTCAATCTAATGTGTAAAAAAGAAGTAAAGAGCATCAATGTTTTATTTATTGATCGACCAGGGCAGCATTCGAGTGGAACGCATTGTCAAAAAATGAAAAGATTTTGTTTTTTTTTGTATGAAAAAAGTTTGTTTTTGAATGTTTACAAACCGCATTTGTTTTTTGTGCAACTCAGTTAGATTATTTCATTAAATTCCTTATAATTCCTATCCATTTATTTCTTTTTGCTGGATTTTGGTAATACTTATATAATATTAAATTCAATACATTTTTAAAAATCGTATTTTCACATAAGTACACCCCTCTGTTGATGAGAAGACCGGAGTTTGACGTTTGCAAAAAAAATATAAAATTTTAAAAATATTTGTTTTATGTTTTGGAATTCAACCATAAACAAGTACCTACTTAAATTTAATATTTGAATATTAATAATTTTAAGATTTGGAATAAATACCTACTTATTCCAAATCTTAAGTCCAATAAAAATAAATAAATGGGTAGAAGTTATAAGGAATTGAGGGAAGAATCTAATTGAGATCCACAAAATACAAATGTTGTTTGTAAGCATTCAAAAACAATTTTTTTATATCCACAATATCTTTCCAATTTTTTGCAAATGCATTCTCTTCTAATGCAACTCTGGTAGATCGACGAATAAAACATTTATGTTCATAACTTATTTTTTACACATTCGATTGAAGATTTTAATATATAAAAACATGCACAGCGCAAAGATCTATATTTCTCTGAAAACCGCACGTAAATCGGTTAAGCCGTTTAGGAGGAGTACGGTGACATCACACGTACAGAGGAATTAAATATATAAAGATACTGCTTTTTATACCAGATAGTTTAATCGGCAATTTTTTTGATATGTCCAATGGTTTGCTTTCGACCAAATAAATCTCAGCCAAAATCAAGTAAAAGTTATCACTGAAGCCCTCACAGGGCACTGCAGATCCAACAAACGCTTACTAGAATTAACTTTTCCGAAACCTTTAGATGTAGGTTCCGCAGAACAGATGAGAAAACACATAGACGCATTTTTTGTGAAGGTGATGCTGTACATCATAGCATTTTCGGAGGGCCACAGGTTAAACCTGAGGCTGTTAAAGAACTTGCCCTCAACCTTATAGCTTGATACTTTACATCAAAAAAGGATAAAAAAACTGACCTTTGAAAATTTAGTGGCGTTTTCTTTGATCCGTTTTTTGTAAAGTAAAAAAAGGTTATAGTTTATTTGGGTTTGATACGTTGTTGTCTTGTGAAGATGAGGTGTGCACATGGGATTAAGAATAGTCCAGAAACCGCATACGCACATCAAACAGAAGGCGACTCAACTACTCATAAATCAGTAGGTTTACGTTTTGCCCCATTAGTTTCTTTGTAGACGTTGCTCAGTACGCAGCTCCTGATTTGAATTCAACTATGCCGTGGTGTGTCCTTTTAAAGTGTAGAAATACTGCTAGGATCTTAAATTAACACGATAGCATCACATTTCGTGTGTAATTAACAAACGAATGTTTAAGTAGCAAATGAATTGCTTAAAAATTGAATCATTTTTGCATCTGTCAGATTGTCGAAGAAACAAAATGGAAATTTCGTTAGTGTTGCCAGGGTAGATTATTTTTTTACTCTACTTTGCTCATTTAATAAAATAACCAATGAAAATTAGACATCGGATTAAACAACGCCGTGGGGGACATTTGAACAACATTATCTTTAAAACATCAAATATTATTTAGCATGATATTAAAATATCCGTTTCGTGTCAAATAAAATTTGTCTTATATTTTTAGTTCAAAGTCCTTAAATTCAATTACTCTTATTAAATGACCCTTTATTTATCTAATATGTTGTGTCAACCAATGTTTCCGCATGCACAACAACATTTTAGAAAAATTAACAGATTGCTTTTTTTTTTTTAAACTTTACATTTGTGTTACGATTATTTTTTTTCCCATCGTGCAACATTACGCGACGATATCACGAATGCGCGCGGCGAAAATGGAGCATAGTGGGGGAATTATTGGACACAGACCGATGTATTAAAATATGATTCTACGCTCCTTCTGGACTATTCTTAATTCTATGAGTGTGCACTGTGATGCTGACAACAAATAATTATGTTCTTACTTTTATTAAGTATGATTGTAAATATAGGTAGATATCTAATTAAAATCAATATTGCAAATAATCACCTTGTGAAGTGCCCTTTAGGTATTATATTACGAATATGGTGCTTTATAAGTTTTCCATTATCTTCTATGAGTTGAAGGAGCACTGGAGCAGGAAAATCTAGTGGTAAAGCTGTAAACATTAGGACAGTACCTAAAACTCAAAATGTTCTTAAATTTTGGCCAAATTACAATAATACACTATTTAAAACTTTATGCAATACGTTATTAGAGTCTTTTTTTCTTGGCATTACACGAGTTTGATGTTCTTATATCTACGAGTCTCGTAAAACAATACGACAACGTTATAGACCTTAAAATGCGTGCGCGGAAATTCGAACATTTGTGTTATTATTTATTTTATTTCACTCTTTATATACAATTTATTTATAAAAAAGGGCGGGCATATTGCTTTGACGCAATTTTCGCCTACCTACGCAAAACGTTCGGTTTAAGAAAATTACAAGAACATTTAAACAAAAATAAACTAAATAATTATACTATACTATGAAGAGAGAAGAGGAGAGGTGAAAGTATGGAAAGAAGGAGGAGAAAAAAACAACTCAAAATTTTTTAATAGGGACATTTTAAACTTGAATTAAATTTAAATAAAGAAGGCGTCTCTAACATTAGTGGTTAGATTATTCCACAATCGAGCAGCTACTACTGTGAAAGAAGAGGCAAGAAAATTAGAGCGCTGAAGGAGTATTAAAAGGGTACTCTCGTTACTAGAGCAAAGAGATAGTCCATATTTTGATAGAGATTGGAAGAGTTCTCTCAGATAAACAGGTGAAGTGGGATTATTCAATATATTGTGAAGAAGTGATAGAATGTGAATGTTTCTTCTATGCCTGATACTGAGCCAGTGTAGTTGCGTGCAATATTCGGTTATGTGGTCAAATTTGCGAAGATTAAAGATGTAACGTAAACAAGGATTCTGCAATCGTTCAAACCTATCAAGCAGTTCAGAATTAGCATCTGAGTAACATACATCTGCATAATCAAGGAGTGGGAGAAGTAAGCTCTGGACTTATGTTTACTTAACATTAATCGGCAAGAAATTTTGGAATCTAAATAGGACTGGACTCAAAATGGCTTAAAATCCAGCGTATATAATTAATACTATCAAGGCTAAGGTACTTTTATATTCAGTACAATTGATATGTGAAATACGAGTAAATGTAGGTAGGTTTGTATCCTGAAAATAATGTCAGAATTTGTTAATTGCGTGCGCTTGAACATTATCTGCGATAATTTTAGGAATTTTGGTAGATGCTCAATTTGACTAAATATTTGTACATAATCAATTACCGACTTTTCTATGTCTACCGGTTTCGAAACGTACCCGTCTCTTTGTCACAACGCTAATTAAACCAACATGCAAAACCCACTACACACCTTCAACATAGTTGTTGCACAAAAATATAAAACCAACACGACATGCATTTTAATAAGCACATGCACTGATTGGGACAAATATGCGCTGATTAGATTGTGAAAATATTTTTTATTGTTTATTAAATAGAAACGAACTACTTTGAACGACGTCACCGGATCAATCAATCAGACAGTGATCTGATACATTTCCGGTTTCCGGAAAGTCAACTTTCTAATCAGAATAAGTGACGTCACTCGAGGAATTATTAAAAAATACAAAACTTTAAAAAATCGCAACTATGATTATACGATACATAAAAATATTTATATTTTTTAATTGACTTAGTTTGATAGCCTATTAATTTTATTAATAAAACTTAAAATATCAACTGTACTTTGTTCTTGTGGGGACAATAGCAATCTTAATTTGAAATTCATGAATTTTGACATTTGGGGATAGTTCCTGACGAAAAATTGACATTTATTCCTCACATTGATACCATCACTAATAAGGCAATGAAATGTCTTGGATATTTGCAGCGAACTATAAAGGATTTTAATTCCATCTCTACCCTCAAAGTGCTATTTACCGCCTTGGTTAGAAGTAATTTAGAATTCAATTCAACAATTTGGTCACCTTATTACAATGTTCATATTTTAAAGTTAGAAAGAGTACAACGTAAATTCCTTAAATTCATCAATTACAAACTGAATATACCCACTGAAAATATTCATTACGATAATTTATTATGTAAACTAAATATGTCAACTCTTTGTAAAAGAATAATTATAAATGATTTATTAAATTTATATAAAATAGCAAATGGCGTATTGGACGTCCCGGAATCAACTAGTGTTATCAGCTTAAAAGTACCTGTTCGAAATACTCGGCAGCTAACGTTATTTTTTTAATCTCCTGGCAGTCACAATTATTATTACAATTCACCAATACCTAGACTACACCGGCCAGCGGCTAGGTAACAAGTATGGTGAAGTTGATATATTTCGTCTGTCTTTATATGATATAGGTTAAGTATTCAAAAGGTTATAAATTAATTTGTATAAAATTTCTTAATATTGTTCTTTATTTACTATTTTGTTTTCTCATGTATCTCTATAATAATGTATAAACTTATATGTATGTGCGTATGTTTTCATATGTAAATTTATTAAATATTTTTTTATGTACCCTATACCTATGTTGGTACATTTCCTTATTTTTACTTATTATTGTATCTTTTAGTTTTTTTTATGTTATCTGTAATTTTAACTAAATTTACCTGCTTATGTTTCACTGCTGCACTTAAAAGTAATTTCCAATATGTGGAAAAGCCCGTAAATTAATAAATAAATAAAAATTTAAGAAATTTTATTTTTAATGTGGAGACGATTCTAGACGTCCCTTCGACATCAATTAACATCTATGAGAAATGAAAAGAAAACATTTGAAAAATATGTCGTTTGTGGGGGACATTTCGACGTAACTGTTACTTAGTGAGTGAAAAGTGATTAGAAATCCACAATGGGGTGTAATACAAGTCAAGATGCCAAGAAAGTTGAAGAAGACGAACAAGGAGCGAAGGACAAAGAAGAAAATCACATAGAAGATAGTAAAGGTAAGTTAGAAAAAATATATTTCAGAACTCTCTTATTTAAAAAGCGTTATTTAATAAATAAGAGTAATCGAATCAATGAAATTTGAACCTAAAAATAAAACAAATTTTATTTTACAAAAAACTGATATTTTTATTTCATGTTAAATAATATTTGATGTTTTAAAGATAATGTCGGTCAAATTTCCACCACGGTGTTGTTTAATCCGAGGTGCAAATTTCATTGGTTCTCTCATTAGATGACAAAAAGTAGGGTAAACAAATTTACTACCCTGGCAACCCTAACGAAATGTCTATTTTGTTTTCTTCGACAATCTGACAGATGGAAAAATAATTCAATTTTTGAGCAATGCATTTGCTACTTACACACGCATTTGCTTCTTACATATCAAATGTGCTCTCATCTTGTTTTTTTTATCCCAGCAGTATTTCTACACTTTAAAACGACACAACACGGCATAGTTTAATTCAAATCGGGTGTTGCGTACTGAGCGACGTTTATAAAGAAACTAATGGGTCAAAACGTAAAACTACTATTTTAACAGTGGTTGAGTCGCCTTCTATTTGATGCGATTTCTGGACTTTTCTTAATTCTATGCTTGAAGATAACAAAAAATCGTGGTAACATTCATAATAGTTGCCGATATATAAATTAATTAATTAATTAAAGAATCGGGCTGTGGTCCCGCGGCTAGTGTTTCGGACTCACGGCTCAAAGGTCCGTGGTTCGAATCCTACTCAACCCCAAGTTGATTCCCATTTTCTAATAGTGAGTAATTTACAACTCGTTGAAAATGGTAAACAAAATATAATATTTTAGTAAATCATAAGAACGCTAATTTGTTCGACAATGTTTGAGTATGTCCAAATGCTTGCAGACTGGCTGGATTTCCTCCCTAGGGAGTTGTTCATTTTCAAATTTATTTAAACAGATCGGGAAAACATTTTTGAGAAAGGAATATGGAAGTCTAGGCGTTTACAGGGCTTATGAACTGTCATTGGCTGGCTTAAGTGGCCACTTTACACACTGTGTAACATTCACCATTCTGCCCATGTTTAAACATCCACATCTCCTCAACTCTTCCATCTGTTGACCTTTGTGAAGTAAAGTGATAAAGGTTTCTGCTCTTGTTACACATTGTGTAAAGTGGCCACTTAAACCAGCCAATGACAGGTCATAAGCCCTGTAAATGCCTAGACTTCCATATTCCCTTCTCAAAAATGTTTTCCCTCTTTGTTAAATTAAATCTAAACCTAAATTTATCTTTAAAAAAAAAAATACATAAAATTTGTATTTGAAGCACTGACTTTGTCCACAATGTAGTATGTCCGAATGCTTGTAGACTGGAAAACAGGTCATAAGCCCTGTAAATACCTAGACTCCCATATTCCCATTTTTTTCATGTTTTCCCTCTCTGTTGCAACAAATTTAAACACTGACGATGGTTATTTATTTGATTAAAATAAATATGAAAGAACTGTGTTTTAATGATGTAATAACTTATATTTACATATAAGTTATTAATTTTAAAAATACTTGGTACACTTCCACTAATTCCATTAGGAATTGTCTATAAATAATTTAAATGAAATAAAACTGTGTTTTAACTAACCACTTATTTTTTTCTACCGGCTGGTTACAAAGCTACACAGGCTATGTAAGTAAATAATACCTTATACTTAAATTATAAATAGAATGGAGTTTTAAAAAGAAATTAATTTATTTTATTATAATTAATTGCAATTTACAACATCGGTTACATCACAGAAACGAGCGGTTAAAATGCGAAAAATGCTATACCAACATATAAAACCAATAATACTTTTAAACTGTGCAACTTATTGTAAAAACTGGAATGAATTTTAGTATTGTCAAACGACTCCTCTAAATTTCAGAGAAAATTTCACGCAATATTTTGTGTATGACATCTATCGGATGTCTTGCGAAACATTTTTTAATTAACCCAAGCTCACAACCACTTACGCAATTAACTTAACTTAACAAACTGGGTATAGATGGCTCTGCATATAAGTAAATAAAAATAATTTATTCATTACTTAGGTATGCAATAATAACATCGTGATTTGAAATATTACTTTTAGGCCATTTAATTTCTTTAATTTCTTCTGGTCTTGTGCAATGAGTTTTCAGACGGTTTTTCTTTTAATTGATAATTTTATCTTTTTATTATCTCTAGGGACCTGCGTACATTTTTTTTATTGGATTAAACTTTTAATTATTTTATGACTTAAATTTCAAAATTTAGTTTTATTTGTTGATGTACATTAACACGTACACAGAAAAAGATTTTTTATGAATAATCTCTTCATTATAGTATTTTGTATTCTGTGTCCGAGCGGATTAAGAATACAATTATTCATGTTAAATTCAACCAGAATTCTAAACGAGGATTTTTTATTTGAGGACTGCTCTCAATATCCTTAAAAATGGAGATAATAGGAAAATATCATGTTTTTTGTAACATTTTTAAAGTGAAGAAGGTTTGTGAATTACTGGCAACAAAAAAAATGTTTGCTTACTATTAGTAGCATAAAAATAATTTTTAATTTGTAATTTTGAATTCCTGCAAAAACGGCCATTACATTGGGCACGCTCCTAATACGTCACGATTCATGTTTATTTGTTCCTGGCCCCTGAAATTTGTTCAGAACACCATCACGAATCTTAACGTCACTACAACCAAAGCCAAAAACGTCGCGTTTTTCTAGCAACATATTTATTTATTTATTTATTTCAGAATTTTACAGAAACAAACGGTCGAAAATTATAATACAATAAGATCAAAAAGATAAGGTTTAAGGACAAACCAGCGCAGTTTCTAAATAAAAATCATACATATTAAATTGTGGCACAACAAAAGGGTGTGTTTATATGTATTTGTATCAGAGTAAGTGTATAGGTGTGTTTGTGTGTATCTAGGAATAAGTGTTCAGGTGTGTGTAAGTGTGAGCATCATTTAATAGCAGGTGGGATCGTATTGCAGCAAGAAATAATCAGTCTTAATTTATTTTTACATAAATTAAGGGGCGTTTTAAATATATCAAAAGGTGAAAAAAAAGCATCATAGTTAGAGCAAGAACGATAGAGAAAAGAGTGTTGTGCATAGTTAGTTCTACAGACCGGCAGGTGGAACAAATACTTATTTCTTGTCACGCGAAAAGGGACATTAAGATTAATTTTGGAGAGTAGGTGAAAAGAGTCTACTTTATTATTTGATAATTTATATAAATAGCATAATTCAGATAAAGTGCGTCTATTTTCAAGGGAAAAAAATCCATTTTGTTTAGCAAATTGGCTGTGAGTGCACAGCGTTTTATTGTTTTTATAATCTAGGTATTTTAAAATTTTTCTTTTAACATTTTCAATCCTTTCCATGTTTGTTATGTATTGTGGGCTCCACACAACGGATGAGAGAGTGACTGAAAAATAACGTTTAAATCGGATACGGGCTATCTGTTTAATGCGTCCGTTCTGGCTTCCATTCATACGGCTTTCAGGTGCGTAAAATAGTCATGTGATAACTCTCTAGTATAGTTATTAGAAACACAAAAAACGATATCTTGGTTGATACTCGAAATACACAATAATATCGTATTTTGCCAACAATAAGACGCATCTGACCATAGGCTGAAATTCTCTAGAAAGAAACCGAAAAAAATCTAAAGTTACTTTAAACTTGAAATCAGTCATGAGTTTTTCAAATACGACCATTAAATTTATTAATACTTAAAAATTATAGACTTATTAAATTTATTCCAAAAAGTAAATTCAATATAGGATTATTTATTTATTTATTTATTTATTAATGAAATCATACAGTCTTTATATAAAACAAGGTACAAATTAACAATTTTAAAAAGTAAGACCAATTACAGATTTCACACTAATGAATGCAGGAGAGGGGAAAAATAATTTAATTCTAAAAAAGTAAAAATGAAAATATTACATAAAAAGTTCATAAAAAGGAGAAGACATTGTAAAGCTACTCTACCTTCCTCCCTCTCTCTCTACTTCCATGAACATTTCGATTTAATTGTAAAAAAAATCACAACTAACAATAAATTATTCGATGCAGGTAGTAAATGTAGGTAAGTATAAATTAAGAGTTGAAATCAAATGATTAAAATTGAAAGTAAAAGTAAAAATTAAAATGAAAAGTTTCAATTAAAATTAAGTTAAAAGTTTAAATTAAAAATTAAAATTAAGAATTAAAATTAAAAAGTTAAAATTGAAAGACAAAATTAAGAATCAAATTAAAAGTTAAAAGTCAAGCAGGAGATAAATTTAAAATGTCTTTAACTGATCTGATCAAAATATGGTATTTACAATGTAGTATGTCGACGTCACTAAAACTGTCATTATATTATCCGAAACTGTTATCTCTCATCCACTTCAGGGTGCTTGGAATAATTACTAGACAGGTACCACTGTTTTATAGGAACAATTAAACAAAGTTATGCCGAAAGCAGCTAGTCTACAATTTTGAAAAAGTGAGAAATTAGTGTTATCGGATGCAGTAGGGTCAATTCTATGTTCTGCTAAAAACACCCAGACCGCTTTCGTACAAAAAAAACTACTGTAATAATTACCTTCTGAAAATAGTTTCGATCACAAAAACGACATTTCTTAATTTGCAGAAAACACCAGAAAAATCTTGTGGTACTTCAAAAATCATAAATACTGGTCAAATGTACAATCAAATTTAAATCAGTTCCAACAGAGAGGGAAAACATTTTTGAGAAGGGAATATGGAAGTCTAGGCATTTACAGGGCTTTTGACATGTCATTGGCTGGTTTATGGGGCCACTTTACACACTGTGTAACATTCACCATGTTTGATCATACACATTTCCTCAACTCTTCCGTCTGTTGACTTTTGTGAAGTAAGCGAGCTGAAACTTTTATCACGTGGGTGAGATTCATCCGGCTGAACCAAATCACCTACTAGGCAACGCCTGAAAACAATTAATTTGTATGTGAATAACTCTCTTGGAAGGAAATCCAGCCAGTCTGTAAGCTTATGGACATACTCAAACATTGTAATAATTAAATTGTTGTATAAAAAACTAATGCATTCATTGTTATTGTCATTCATGTATCATTCAATGTGTTACATTAATGTACATTAAATTTTAGATGAATCTCACCAGCATAAATAAAGGTTTCAGCTCTTTAACTTCACAAACATCAACAGATGAAAGAGTTGTGGAAATGTGGATGTCCAAACATAGGCAGAATGGTGAATGTTACACAGTGTGTAAAGTGGCCACTTAAACCAGCCAATGACAGGTCATAAGCCCTGTAAATGCCCAGACTCCCAGATTCCCTTCTCAAAAATGGTTTCCCTCTCTGTCGTAATAAATTTAAATAAAAAAGTAATGTTGTTTATTGAATCGGCATTCACTTCGTAACACTTAATTATAAATAATTATGACAATAAAACTTCACAACTTTTATTTTTTTACACTAATAACAAGTTTTATTTTCATCACATATTTTTTTTAAGTAACGCATTTAAAAAAATAAGAATTAAAACAAATATATTTATATTATCAGTTTTGTAAAATGCAATTTTACCGTGTTTGTTGATAAAATAAAATAAATGTATAAAAAAGACGTACCCCAAAATTAATTTATTGATTTTTAGAAAAAAAATGTTTTGGACGCATCTGACCCTGATACTAGCCTTTATTTTTTAATGAATTTTTAGAGTGAAAAGGTGCATCTTATGGTCCAAAAATACAGTACATTGTTTGGTGAACTAATACAGTGTTATATGTCCTATTGGATGCGCGTAAGGGTAAATAACCCGCGATAAAGCTCCCATGTTTTTTTACAAATTGAAATCGATTTTGCGCCTCTTTCAGACAATTTATAAATTAACGCAATCTGCGGCGTCTAGCAGTCTGGCAAACAGCATATCACTGAAATGGAAGATTCAAATAATATGGACGAAATAATATTATATATTTATATTGTGGGCCTTACTTATTAGGTTTCCTTGAACCAAGCTTATTGGAATAACTATACCCGGTATAACTATTTATATCCGGTATAAGAAATAGGTTACTTAATATTTTTTTTAAGGAATTACCCGCTAAGCCACCATTTAGAGGCTTGTCAGCAGGAATAGAACTTCACAAACATCAACAGATGAAAGAATTGAAGGAATATAGATGTTCAAATATAGGCAGAATGGTGAATGTTACACAGTGTGTAAAGTGGCAACTTAAACCAGCCATTGACTGGTCATAAGCCCTGTAGATGCCTTGACTTCTATATTACCTTATCTTAAATGTTCTTTATCTCTGTTGTAATGTATTGATGTAAGCAGCTCTCCAAGGAGTTGAATCCAGTCCTTGTCTACAAAAATTTTGACAAACTCAAAATATTGTTGTATTAGTGACTTTTACCTGAAAGGTATTCTCAACGGTGCGTTTGAAAAAAAAATCACAAGCGGATCTGACAGACGCTGTCCTGCCCGACCGTTGGCTTGCCTGCTATTAGCTGGCTAAGCAAACGCAAAATCTCTAAAAATTCGAATTTTTAATTAACTATATACTAAGTGACATTTGACATTGAGATTGCAGCGCCACCTATTGGGTCTAATTGTGAATTTAAACCATCTAGAGACATACACAGACATTTCGTTATTAAAACGTTATTTATTTTTGCCTTTTTGAGGTATTGACACATTCGTAAAAAAGGTTAGTTTTCGTTGTATCTCCTCATGGGATTGGTTAAAAGTTCTCGTCGTGCTTAATCAAAATCGTTCAAAAATCGCTGCTCTAGTGCTAAAATCAAGGGAGAAAATACGGGAATGCGCGTTAGTAAAGAAAAATCAGACCACGTTTTACTCCTCAACTCATGTCTAGCGCGAATTTAGTCATTATTTTACCGCCAGCCGGGTTTTGACGCGTGCTTGACATTTATTCCGAAATAAAAAGAAATGAAAAACAAAAATGACTGGTTGTTTTCATTTCATTTCATTTCATTTCATTTTTTTTTTTTTTTTGCACCACAACAGGCCAGGGGGCCCAATTACAGTGGTGAATTACATTACAGAACAACCAGGCTTGAGAAAAATCACATTTTTAATTTTTGTGTTCTCACCGGGAATCGAACCCGGAACCTTCCGTGCGTGAGTCAAGCGTCTTGACCACTACACCACGGAGGCCGCCGTGAAAGTGTGTCGTGAAAGCGTGCAAAAACTCTCAGGATTAAAGGGAAATGATTTTTTATTGATAAGTAGGTACCTAGGTACTTGTTCATGATTGAATTCTAAAACTTAAAATTACTATATTCAAATGTTAAATTTAAATATATACCTAGGTACTGGTGTATGGTTGAATTTCAAAACATAAAAGAATTAACTTTCAAATATAGAATTATTTTTGCAAACGGTCTTCGCACCAACAGGGATGCACTTTATTCATGAATCCGATTTTCAAAAATTTATGGAATGTCAGTAAATATTATTTTAGTTTTACCAAAAATCCAGTAAAAAGGAATAAATGGAAAGTAATTGTAAGGAATTTAAGGAAAGAATCTGATCGGGATCCATAAAGAATGGCGTTTATAAACATTCAAAAACAAACTTTTTTAAACAAAAAAAAAACACATGCTTCCTTTTTTTACACGCATTCTCGTCGAATGCAACCTTGGTAGGTCGATGGAAAAAGATTCATGCTCCTTTTTTTTTCAGGTGAAATTGAAAATTTTAATATCTACGAACACTCGCAGAGCAAAGATCTATATTTCGTTAAAAACCGCACATAAATCATTTAAGCCGTTCATGAAAAGTTCAGTGACATCACGCGTAGAGAAAAATTATACATTCAAAGATTACTGTACATGTACACGGCTAAAATGCCTTTTATACCAAAAACAAATATATGAGTTTATTAAGCATAACAGTGTTACGTATAAATTATATATTATGTATGTATTGTATATGTATGAATTTAATTTGCCATTATTGTTTAGTTCTCTGTATAGTTCTGTGCGAAACATTTATCTGATAAGGAATTACTAAGAGAGAGATCCTCGCCAATTTTTTTTGGATTTTTGCCACTTTGAAAGAGGATTCATTGTCTCTATTTCAATACTTTTGGAACGTAAACAACGAATCTTGGCGAACTATCAAATGGGGCTTTGAGACCATAATGCATTTCAAGCAATTTCATCAACAAAAAAAGTAATTAAATTTAAAGTATAATAGAAATGAGAATTTTTATTATTTTTAATATTTAAGTAGGGCACGCATTAACATTAACCATATTTTTATGTGTGCCATAATAATAACAACAATGTATATATGCAAAAGACTAAGAAAATTATTCCACATATTTTTAAAACTTAGAGGTATTTTATCGACGGATCAATTAAAGACAGTTTATCATGCTCTAGTACAGTCAATCATTCAATATGCAATAGTTGGATGGGGGGGGGCTTATAACGCTCATCTTAGACCCTTAGAAATTCGACAAAAAAACTCATTAAAATAATACTTTATAAACCGTCCTTGATCTCAAATACTGAACTGTTCAAAGAATTAAATTTTTTAAGAGTGAGGGATATCTACGGAAAGTGTTGTATGCTCCAGGTGCATAAGGAGAGCCTCCCATCGGACCGTATTACGGGAAGGTTGAGAACAGGATGCTTCGCTCTACCGAGAATTAACTACCACGGCCAAACATCATTATACTTACATAGGGCGGAAGCTTTTCAATAATTTACCACAAAATCTACGTCAAGAAATAAATTACGGAAAATTTAAGGATAAATAAAAGAAAATCTTCTTGACATAATTAACATTAACTGTATTTTGAAAAAAGAGATGTATGTTTAATATGTGCCCGTGTTTATAAGTTTTGTAAGTGTTTGTTTTTATTTAATATTTTTTAGTGTTATATTTTCTCAGTTATTAAAATTGTTTAATTTTTTATTTATTTTATTATTTTGTTTTGCATTTTATGTTTTATTTTTATGTTATTTTGTAAACTTGCCAAACACAAGAGCTAGACTCTTTTTTGGCAGGTTCAACCTTAAGTGTTCCATTTTTTCACTGAATGTATTGTTTATTTACGCTAAAAAAGGTTTTTATTAAAAAAAAAAAAAAAATATCGTTGCCGTTCAGGCAAAAATCACTTACCCAAAATACATCATTTTGAAAAATCGCAATTTGAAAGCTTGGAAACTGGAAAAATCTGATAATTGTGTTCTGGAGGTTTTATGTACACAACATTATTTATTCATGTCTTTTCAATAGCAATATTTTGAATTTGTCCAAATTTTTGTAGACAAGGACTGGATTCAACTCTCTGGGAAGCTGTTTATATTAACATATTACAACAGAGCTGAAGAACATTTAAGAGAAGGTAATATAGAAGTCTAGGCATCTACAGGGCTTATGACCTGTCAATGGCTGGTTTAAAGGGCCACTTTACACACTGTGTAACAAATTACCTGGTCCATGAAGAAGTATAGAAATTAAAAAAAATAACATTTTCAGGCGTTGCCTAGTATGTAGGTGAAATAATTCAATTAGATAAATCTCACCCGCATAAATTAAGGTTTCAGCTCTTTAACTTCACAAACATCTACAGATAAAAGAATTTAAGGAATACAGATGTTCAAATATAGGCAGAATGGTGAATGTTACACAGTGTGTAAAGTAGCCACTTAAACCAGCCATTGACAGGTCATAAGCCCTGTAGATGCCTAGACTTCTATATTACCTTCTCTTAAATGTTCTTCTTCTCTGTTGTAATATGTTCATATGTAAATTTATGTCAAAAATCATAGAAGTTTTGAGAAAAGAAGATGTTCAACTTTATTTTTTTGGTGTGTGCATGAGTGTCCTACACTAGTATACAAAGAAATTGTCAACATTTGTGTATATACTGTTTGTTTACCTAATAAAATAGAATAATCAAATAAATTTAAAAAATAATGTACATTACACCTTATTTAATAAGCATCTAGGGGCGTGAGTTGCACTTTGTTTTATAAAATAAATTATAATAAATGGGTAGCATTGTTTTAATGAGCCATTGATTTTGTGAATATTAGCCAGGCGCTCAAGGGAATCAGTTCCGCGGAGTGTAAACTTTTTGCATTTCCGTAGTTGTAAAACGAGTTCAAATTTGTAATGTGATTAAGGTATATCTTAACCCTTATACTGCTAAACAACGATATATCGTTGTTGTTAATCCCTATCATAAAGTTCCAACTAGACTGATGCTGACGTCATAATCCCCAAAAGGGTAAATGAATTCGGGAACTGCTTGTTGCACTTAACCGTCAGTGGTATAAAACATTTTCAAAACATACAAATTACTTATTCGACGGGTTATCATTTAGTTTCGTACCTATTTCAGCCCCACGGAAAATTTAACACAAAAAATGTTTTCTTACGCGCGGTTAAAATTTGAGCATTAAATTGTACGGCAAAGTTTCTTGAAATTAATAAAAAATATTTAAATAAAAACGATCTACTTTGAATGACGTCACTTGTTCATATGAATCAACCAATGATAAGAGGATTGGGGAAGATTTCCGGTTTTTCTAATCGTCAATGGACCAATTAACAGAACTAACCGAGAAGAAGCGGAAGAGAACTTGCGACGTCACACGCGGGTTAATGTCAGAAATACAAAAATTTAAAAGATCGTAGCGCTGATAATACGATACATAAAAATTAAAAAAGCTTTGTCAAATAACAATTTTTTTTTAAACCACTAAACATCCTCATTATAAATTTACTTATGATGTTTAAATTCACAGTGCTTTTAAGAAAAGAGAAACGACTAAACACAGGAAACTTATAGCTAGTCGGGACCTGAAACAGTGAACTTTTTTACATTGCAAAAACAGTCAAATGAAAAATAAATTAATGTTAATAGTTAGTTATTTAATCACTTAAATAATATTTGAAGAAAATAATTGCATTCGGTGTTTTTCCCGCGATTAAACCCGATCCAATAATTAAGAAAATATTGATGTACTTCCGTAATGAATAACTAATTAAATACTTTACTTTTAATATAATAAATCTTATCTAGTGAGGTCCCTATATCACCGGAAAACCCCATAATTAAGAATATAAACAAATAACTAAAGAGCCATAAAACATAAAAATAATTCACCATGGAACCTAATGATTGTCAATTAGGACGTTTGAATATAAAAAAAACATTAGTTCATTTATTATAATGGGTGCCCATAGCAATGGGAAATTCAAATGTTTTAGCTGTTCATTAGGTAGTAATTATTACTCTACTAACAAAACGTAATTATTACTATACAAACTCTATTCTACAAACAAAACGTAAATGAGGTATATCAGCTCGATATTGATCCAAAAATACTTTAGAAAAAGCTTCTTCGATTTCGTGCTCTTCGTAAGAGTCATATTATAAATTATTATCACTATCACTTAAAAAATGATCGTTATTGTCTAATTCACTTTCGGAATAGGTTTAGCTGCTAAGCCTCTGAGTTTCTCGGTGAGGTACTATTATTTCTTTATCACTTTCACTATCCGTTATCATTTTGAATGATATATTTTGTAAATTCATTCACAATAAAAAGGACGCTTTGCAGAGTAAAATTATTAGTTAGAGTAACAAAGTAAGATTAAAAATATATTCAAATGTAAAAAATATGTAATTTACCTAAGCTGTTTGTAATTTCGTCAACTGTTGTCTATCTCGCTCAATCCATTATGCGTGAACTAGCTATTAGTAAAACGGAATATTTTTCTTAGAAGAGATATCAATTTGTGAGACAGTTGTACAAAAACATTATTTTTTAAAATTATATTATAACATCTACCAAGAAATAATATCACTTCTTAGTACATTTACCGGTTACTTTTAAGTTTCAATCTAAATAACTCCCTACAAACATTTGGACATACTCAAAATATTGTTGATTAAAATAACTTGCATAAAAAAATTAAAGTATTTTTAGGCATTACCTAGGTGAAATAATTTATCCAGGTAAAACTCACCGACATCAATAAAGGTTTCAGCTCTTTTAGTTTGCAAAAGTCAACAGAGAGAAGAGTTGAGGTAATGTAAAAATAGTCATGAATGTGGATGTGTAAACATACCCCTAAAATAGTGAATATTTTGTAGTGTGTAAAGTGGTCATTTAAACCAGCCAATGACAGATCATAAGTCCTGTAAATGCCTAGACTTCCATATTCCCTTGGCAAAAATGTTTTCCCTCTCTGTTGCAACTAATTTCAAGATATATTTTACACAATTTTTGTTTAGCATGCATTGATGGAAGTGGTAGGTTTGATAATATATAACAGAGCACTTTGCCCCGCAATAAGCAAAAAACTATCATTATTATTTCGTTTCAATAATAACTATTCAAACAATGCGCCTTGAGATTGCTGTACGAGATCAGTTTTGTTTGTTTTTATTTTCAATTAAGAAAGGGTTTACAACCGCTGTATGAAAATTGTCTATTTGCGGCACGAATTGTCTATCTCGCTCACTCCACTGGGCTTGAATTAGATATTTATGAAATGGAAGATTTTTCTTGGAATTGCTATTAATTTTTAAAACAGTAGTGTGTTTGGAAAACAACGTATTCGATAAAATATTTTTAAAATGTATTAATAATAAGATTTCTGATTAGATTCTTGAAAAACTGCGTAGCAGCGTAAGGGTTAACTAACAAAAAAATAATTTTATCGATATAGATAATAAACAAAATTTTCAAATAGTGATAAACTTCAAACCTTGGTTAAGGGCCAAAAGCAGTATGGAATATTTTTTTAAATCATTTTTACGTAATATGTGATCCAAAATGCAACTTTTTAGACCCCTTTCACTTTGATGTCTAAAAAAATAAAAAACTTCATACATCATCTTCCCGCTCTATTGTACACTTCTCTTGAAAATGGCTTTCGTTTCGGAGAACTAAATATGTTCATCCAGGACATTGAACACTCTTGGGGCCACAAAAGAGAAATTCCTCTGAGAAAACGTCGTAATATAAATATTTTTATGATTGAAAAAAAAAAACAAAAACTTTAAATACTTAGTAAAAAAAAATTATCTTGAATAAGTGCACACATACATATTTTATTCTTAATTTATTCAACACATAAGTTTAAACTTTGAGATTTTCTTTTCATCATAAACTCTTCTTCATATTTCATTTTATTTTTTTACCGCTTTGTTTTTTATTTAAGCAATATTATTTATTTTTAATTATCTGAAGAAGAAACATAAATAAATAAAAAAAGGGTTTGTCCGAAGATTTGTCACATAGTTAAGGATTTGTACTAAAATCCGTTATTTCACTGCATATCCGAACAAACAAGCTCTTAATCTAATAATCCACCTTATCAACAAAGTTCATACAGATCATTATCCTACAATTTCTTTGTTTGCAACTGCTAGCTAAATGAACCCAACCCTGCAAGCGAAAATGCGCCGAAGCGACGTTTTCTCAACGGTCCGTTTTACTTTGAATAAGACAATCGTTTATCGCGTTTCGCTTGCGCGCGTTCGATGTTCGTATTTCGAATTTCTTGAAAACAAACATGGTAAAATAGCTCTTATGCAACAGTTGAGATGTATGAGATTCGTTTGTAGTGTTTTGAAAGCTTAATTCGTTTTGCAGCCCGATTTTCAGGTGGAATTCGCGATCAATATTAAGGCTTTAGAATAAGCGCCATAAGGGCTATTTTACCTTGAATATGTGCTAGGGATGAATTTCATTTTGAAAACAGACGTCCGCTGGTTGTCAAAATGTTCCAATTAATATTTTGCAACATGCATTTATTATTTACTAGCTTTATTTATAAGGCAGAAATTAGATAATCGATTAGGTTTGTCGTATTTAAATTCGTTGCAACAGAGAGGGAAAACATTTTTGAGAAAGGAATATTGGAGTCAAGGCATCTACAGGGCTTATGACCTGTCATTGGCTGATTTAAGTAAATACTTTACACACTGTGTAACATTGGAAGACTAAACAAATTTAGCCTCACACCAGTCTGACGATGTCAGTCACGGCAAAACCCAGTCACTCATAAAAATTTGACAATAAAAGTAAAATAAAACTATATTCGTATTTTTATTATTATAATTAAAATAAATATTTTTTTCTACAAATAAATTTCCCGATAGAATAAAGAGGTTTTGTGTTATTTTAATGATTACATTTGGCTGTGTTTAGGTGCATCTTATGGCTCGTGACTCGGTCGCGTGACCTTAATATTAATATTTTTATAATTTCTTTGTATTTAATAAGTTGAAGTTATTATATTGAACATAAAATAACTGTTACATACAATAACATGCATAATATGACAACGAACAAAAAGCATTAAAAATAAACTAATTTACTCATTAAACGTATGCTTTATATTGTATGGTGTATTTTGTTTAACACATATTTTAAAGTATCTTTAAACTTTTTATCTAATAATATAAATTAATATTTTCATGTACCAATAAGTAAAACATCGTGTTTTAAAAGTGCTTTTTTTCTTAGGACTTTTTCTGTGTACAATACAAAATTTAAAAATATAGATTACACAAACATCACTCTGTCAGATTTAAAATTAACGATAAAAATGCAACTAAGTAGACATTGTAATAATAAATATGTACATCTCCCTTCCTCTCCTTATCCTCTCTTCAAGCATTCTTGTCCTAATCCCGCCCAATTTACAGTAACTTAATGTTCTTAAAATAAATATAAAAAATTCTTTGATTATTGAAAAATATTTACGAGTACATCAAAACAACATTTTTTTATGTATAAACTTATATGTATTTATTTGATATGATTTATATATTTTCTTTACTAATTTTGTATACTTTGTGGAAATCTGTTGTTGATTTCCCAAATAAAATAAAATAAAATATTAGAAATATTAGCGATCTTATAATTTACCCAAATATTTCAATTTTGGTGACCATTTTCAACGAGTTGTAAATAACTCACTTTTGGAAAATGGAAGGTTTAAACCTCGGACCTCCGATCCTTGCTTACTTAAATGTTTCGGTTTTGGTTGAAACTTAAACTCAAGCCGAAATTCGGTTTCGACTGAAAATCGGGTTTCGGTCGGTCACTACTCATTTCCAACTCCATTTCTAAAACCAGTCCCAAACATTCTTACATAATATTTCAAATATCTGCCTTCTAATAACATACAAAATGATAAATCAAACTCTCATACACGCGTTTGTGTAATATTCATGTAAAAAAGTTAATTGAACAGGAATGTTGCGTCTCATAAAACAGAATAATACGGATCAAAATGGACACCGAGTCGTTGGAACAATAGGCATAATCCTCCAGTAACTACACACGTGCGTTTCCAGAAATTATCAAGCAGCCAGTGGGCCACATGGCGACGGTATCTACCTTCTGTCCACAAAAGCTTCTCTTCGGACATCTATCTCCCTTTGTTAACCATGAGTTTAAAGGGTGTTTGATTTATTTAGTTTTTTATTGCTTACTTCTTGGCATGAACACTTGACCAATTTACTACTATGCTCTATTTTTTATAAATTTATTGATATCATATTAACTTTGCTGGAATTCCACTCGTCCATGCGCTTTGTAGCTGCACGATGATTGGTTATCTAGCTTTCACATATCAACTTTAAAAGACCTTAATTTTGTAAATGTGGTCTGGAATTCCAATCGTCTAGGCACTTAGTAGCTGCAAGACGTGTTGTAATCTTACTTTTTTTTATTATTCTTTTTTTTTTTAAATATCATTAATACACTTAATTTATTTGTCAATTTTTAAAATGTGTAAATGGGGCCTAAATTTCTAACTGTCTATGTGCTTTGTAGCTGCAAGACGTTCTATAATCTAGCTCCTATCTGTTATTTTTTTTTTATTGATCTTAATTGAAAACGAGGAACTAGAATCCCAACCGTCCATGCGCTCTGTAGCTGCAAGACGTACTGGGATATTTATTAATTGTACAGCGCCCTTGAGGTGATTTTCACAAAAGTGGCGCTATATAAATTATCCAACTTTATATCCTTCGCTCCGTGACAGGAGCTGAAATTCGGTTTAGGTATTTGTTTTAGCTAAAAATCTTGTTTCAGTTAGTCACTTAATTCTAGTCAAGACGGAGTGAAAACCTGTGAAGAAGATGCATAGGTTTTTGTACGTAGAAGTGAATTTTCTCGTTAGTTCTTTTGTTGCGATATTTAATTTTACAAGGCATTTCAATCATCTGTTACAGGAAGGTAAGGTCGTCAGCCTATTCTAGGGACAATGAAATACTTTAGTGGAATACCACATGTAAAAACAAGCGTTTCATATCAACCTATCCAGGAATCGAACCCGGAACCTCAAGGTATGATAAGTGAACAAGACAACTACAAAAATACCAGGCGCAAGTTTCTCCGGTTGATTTAATTTTTCAGGAATTTACGTGAGAGCAGCCATTGAGTCAGTCAAATTAAAAAAAGTAAATCCGGCAGCAGAAGTAATAACAAAGAGAATCGGACTAAGCTGCGAAGCCTTTGACAAACTTGAACGTGTTCTAAAATATAAAGAAATTTGGATCAATCTAAAGAAAGGTGTTTGAGGCATGCATCCTCCATGTGAAAACCTATGGCCTTAAAACAACCACATGAATTGCCAATTCCATACACTTTCTTGAATATTCTACTTCTTCTTCTGATGCTTCTACCGAAGGTTGGTGACCATTATTCTGAGTTCATCTTGATCCTGGGCCAGTCTAATCAGCGCTGCTGCATCCTGCAATCAAATTATTGTCTGAAATTTCTAAACCATGATGCTCTTTTTCATCCCACAACCCGCCTGCCTTTTATCTCCTTCCATAATAAGTTGGAGAAGGGCACACTTCTCACTGCGGAATATGTGACCAAAGTATGAGGCTTTTCTTCTTTTGACAGTGGTCATTAACTCCCTTTTTTAGTTCATGATGCTTATAACTGTTTGATTAGTGACACGATCAGTTCATGAGATTCGGTTTTGGTCAAAAATGACTTGGGGTCGGGATGTGTCGGTTTACGTTCGGCTGTATACGTTATATGTATAACATTTAAGTTTGTAAGTGAAAAATCTTGATGGAAGTTCATTGTAATTTATTATATAAATAATACACGAGTGATACTTTAATCCACAAATTTGGAATATCCAGTGACCGGTTTCATCACTTTCGCGACATCTTCGAGACTGGTATCTTTATTAAAAAGTTAAATGTATTTATACAGAACAGAGGTAAGGATACATAATAACATACATAAAATAAAATACTTAAACTCATTAAAATAGCATTATATCCATTCATTAGTTAACCCATAGAAAATTTGTTGATAATGATCCTTAAGATAAAAATAACTTTATTTAATTTACTTACATATAACTTTGAATTATGTATCCTTACCTGTGTTCTGTATAAATACATTTAACTTTTTAATAAAGATACCAGTCTCGAAGATGTCGTGAAAGCGATGAAACCGGTCACTGGATATTCCAAATTTGTGGATTAAAGTATCACTCGTGTTTTATTTATATAATAAATTATATGTATAACACAATACCGAACCAAAAAGCGCTAAAAATAAACCATATTAATCATTAAGTTTATGCCTTTTATTCCATGGTGTATTTTATTTCATACTTATTGTGAAACTTAACTCACAGACAAAATCAGATATTTATCGGATGTTTTCCAAAAATTAAAAAATATTTTGACAAAAGAAAAATTTAAAATGTTATATCACGCTCTTATTCAATCTTTAATATTTGGTATAATAGGATGGGGAAGAGTCTTAGGCGTGCATATTCACTCAATAGAAATTGCACAGAAAAGTATAATTAAGATCATGTACAAAAAAAATGACTATTTCCTAGTAATAAAGTATATGCAGAGAGTGAACTCCTTAATTTTAGAAATTTTTATTTATTTCAGTGCCTAAAATATGTTCACTTAAGTAGGTAATAATTAAGCAATCATTTTAATCGGATTAACAATAGATCCGATAGTGTACAGTCAGTTTCAGGATGCACAACCTAAGTTCGCACAGAGGCACTCCTTACATGTTGGTCCAAGATCCAGGAATTACAAAATATTAACTCTCTGACACAGTTCAAAGTAGGTTTAATGTCTTGGATTAGCATAGAAGGAACAGAAAGTTACCTTTAAAAAAAACATTAATAATAAATATGTACTACAAATAAATTAAGGTTCTTGTAATAGCAATATCTGTAAATCTTGTTTTTTTTTTCATGGTTTTGTCATCCTATATTTATATACTATAAACTTAATAATAATTAAAAATAATGGCCCACGCTCAGACGCGAAAATTTTTGTGGGTATTTTTTTACAAATTACGGTAAAGCTTAGTTTTAAGATGTATTTTTTAAAGTATATTTTTGTAATGAAAATTTAATTTAAATATATGTATGGAGAAATAAACATTTTTAATTTTTTTTTAAAAAAAACTTGTAAGGTTTAACAATAAAAAAACCTAATTTTGGGCATTTTGAAGTAGCTTATAACTTTATTTAAATTTATTTAAACAGAGAGGTAAAACATTTTTGAGCGGGGAATGTTACAAAGCGCGTAAAGTTACCACTTAAACCAGCCAAATGACAGTGCCTAGACTTCCATAATTCTTTCTCAAAAATGTTTTCCCTCTCTGTTGAAATAAATTTAAATATGAATAACTCCCTAGGGAGGAAATCCAGCCAGTCTGCAAGAATTGGGACATACTCAAACATTGTTGAACTTATAGCTTATTTATATAAGTTTTAGTTTTGGCCAAAACTAGAACAGACGGCTAAAAATCTTGTTTTTGTTGGTCACTTAAAAGCTTGGTATAAGGAAATATAATAAGTCAACCCTAATAACAAGTTAACCCTAATGTAGCGCTGAAGTGAACTGAACTGACCTAGCTCTTTGTTTATTATTGATATATTTTTTCAGCCCCTTCGCAGTTTGACAATCTCTGTACTCCTGAAAACACCCCCATTCTCTATGCCGTCCCATTCTCCTCAGAGCAGCCGGAAAGGTAGCACGTTCGGGGTTGTAAAATCTATATTGTAATCGATTTTAAATAAAGAACTCTCGAATCACCGGGTCGGAAAATCCGTTGCATTTCCTGCGAGATCTCGAATATTCGTTGCGCACGATCTTACGGTTTCCCCGTGGCGGTCAATCGGGCGCGTTATTCAAAGTTCGAATCAGGTGATTTTTAAATCCGTTTTGCAGTACCTACTTCCGGTTGGCGTGTTTGAAAATCGAATTTCGAGCCGGTTTGAATCTATAGTGGTTTTGTGTTTCCGGTCTGCTGAATAGTGTTCATAACGTAAGTTGTTTTAAAAAATCATTTGTAATTCTAAAATATTATTAGTAGTGCCAAATATACATATTATTAGTAGTGAATATATATACAAATAAATGTAAGTGAACGTATTTATATATTTTTTTCTTACAAACTATAATTAATAATAAAAATAATTTGACCTCACTGGAGTTACCCGTGCCTGAACTGATTAAATATTATAAACTAGGACAATTAGTTTTTTTTTTTAATAAAATAAATATTTGCGTTCTTATAATTTTTTTAATTTTTTTATGTTTAAACAAAAGACTTAATAAAGAAAGATAATGAACAAAATGTTCAGACAGTTTTAAATACTACGTATTTATTTTTCCAATTAATTAAAGTACATATTTATTATTTATATTACAAAACACACAATGAAAGAACAAAAACATAACATAAGCTATACATTTGTGAATCAATATTGCAAAATTGGTTTGGGCGAATGAGACAATCCATTTTACTTCTACCCAGCTCCAGTATCCATTTTTTATAGCCTTTTTGAACATTTACCCGTTACTAATTGTTTAAATAGATAGTGGAAGTAGGTTATAGATTTTAATTGAATAATACTCAATATCTTTTTGTCCGAAAGTGGTATTAGTTTGTATTTGTTTAAGTCGTATTTTTGATGACGATCTACTGATTATATTATTTGTATGTGATGTATTGTAGGGGATTTACCCAAATATTTAATTTTGAGGGCTATTTTCAACGAGTTGTTAAAAAACTCACTTTAAAAATGGAAATCAAGTTGGGGTGATTCCGAGACACTTACCACGGACCACAACCCAATTCCCTTAAGTTATGAAGTGACAATACTAATAAATTATGTTGGGATACTTATGTATGTAAATATTGTGTTGTAAATATTATATTATACTACGTTAATCATAGAATCAAATAAAATAACTTTAAAAAAATATTTCAAGAAAGATGCATATTATTGATTTTTATTTGTTACAACAGAGAGGGAAAACACTTTCACGAAGAGAATATGGAAGTTTGAGCACTAGGCTTATAACCTGAAGTCATTCCCTTTTCGAAAATCTTTTCCCTCTCCGGTGCAACAAATTTAGATCTAAATAACTCCCTTGTTAACGATTTTGATAAAAATATCAAGAAAATTGATTTGTTTCATTATGTTTAAGTTGAACTAAAAAATGGATAAATAATGATAACTTTACATACTGTGGTTACGTGTTAATTCACCATTCTGGGATTACTTCATTTTTCAGCTTTAACAAAATACAGTCGTGTTCTGATAACGGTCGGAAAATTTATTTTATTTAAGTTCGTTTACCTTGACAGGTCATAAGCCCTGTAAATGCCTAGACTCCTCTTTCCTCTTTTTTCATATTTCCCATTGAGTATTGTTTTGATTTAAGGTAATTTATAAACAAATACGTTTTCTATTTTTGAAAATCTTTAGCTTTTTAATATTTATTTTCTATTGAATTTGTTTTGTAACTTGAATTATAAATATAAAACTATTATTTTATTGGTTGGTTGGAAGAAATTTCCCTTTGGCAATAAGCCCGCCAATGTACAAATAACATTATTTACAAAATGTGAAATAAATAAAAATTACATGCTCAATATGTAAATATTAATTCTTCCTAAGGGGGTTGAATTCAGTTCATGTCTACAAAAATTTTAACAAACTAATTTTTTTTGATAAATCAACCTTGTTCAAATAAAAGTATTAAATTTTAAAAATATTTTCAGGCGTAGCCTAGGCATAAGTGAAATAATTCGCTAAGAATATCACCCGCATCAGAAAAGGTTTCAGCTCTTCAACTTTACGTGCATCAACATATGGAAGAATTTGAGCAATATAGATGTACGAATATCGGTAGAATGGTAAATGTTGGCCACTTGAACTTATTGACAGTTCATCAGCCTTGTAGATGCCTAGACTTCCATATTCCAATCTCAAGATTTTTTTCATGTCTTTTGTAATATGTTAACATTAACAACTCCCTAGAAGTTGAATCCAGTTCTTGTCTACGAACGTTTGGTCAAACTAAAAATATTTTCGATTTAACCAAATGGTTCTCTGTTTCCATCCATGTCCCACGAGATTGAAGATGTCGTCAGTCCATCTCTTCTGGTCTCCCTACTTTCCTTTTACTTTCGAAGGGTCTCCAGTTTAGTATTCTGGGAGTCCACCTATCGACTTCTTGTCTCGCCACATGACCCGCCCACTGCCATTTTTGTATTCCCACTCTCTCAGCGATATCAGTCACTTTTGTACGGCGTCTTGTCTCCTCGTTCCTTATTCGGTCTCTTAAGGAGACGTCCAACATTTGCCTTCCCATAGACCGCTGAGTGCACTTTTGGCAGTGAGTGACATGGTTTAAAGTCCGCATGTTGTCCCCAGCAGAACACAACAGTTGTAGATTTTGTCCTTCAGATTTTTTGGGATTTCCTTGTAGCAGCCCAACTTAATTTGATTAACAGCACTATAAATGGCCTATTTGCCCTCCTTATTTTCCCCTCCAACTCCTTTTGTCATCTGCTGCAATCCTAAAGTTAGAGATTTCCAGTAGTTGAGATGCGTTATTTTTTATTCCGTCTCCCCATCTCAGCCTGCCGACCTTTCTTCTGCCTCCTGGGTATCCATCTAAGACTCTCATTGATACCCGTGATGATGGCATACTCTGTACATGTCCGGCTCATTTCAGTATATTTAGTCAAATGAAATCCCAGTAAATAAAGGTTTCAGCTCTCAAACATCACAAAAATCAACAGATTTAAAGAATTAACATATTCACTAAAAAACAATCCGTTTAACTTTGGCCCTTGGGGCCAATCAATCTAGGCCTGGAGGGGCGATAAAATGAGTTTTTTTTTTCAGAATGTAACTGTTTCATGCAAGTTCATTAATATTATTATTTTATATTTTTTATAAACCCTTAAGGATTACACACATTAAAAAAAAATCTTTTTTAAATTCATGTTCTACTGTTAATGATAATATTTTTAATGCTTTTCATAAAGGTTATCGGATTATTTTGTTTAATTTTGTCTGGTAGTTTATTGTTTAGTTTTAGTCCCTAATTAATAAGTCTTGACTGTATTTTTAAATTTTTATTTTATATATATATAGACTTCTGTATTTAGTAGCCTTACGTGTCATATACAAGGCTAAGGTACTCGGTTAAAATCATTTTCGTTTGTCTTTGAAACTGGATGTTTGATCACTGATGTTGGGTTATTACCTTTATTAGTCCAATCACCATTGTTGCAAAGTCCAAAAACAATGGCGCGTGATTACTACTTTTAACTACAGTATAGATATCTGTTAAGGTATATATTCCATCTTTTCTGCATTCTGCTTCAAGATTATGGCGTTGTAAACTAAAAAATGGGCACTGAAATAACAGATGTTCGATACTCTGTGAAGAAATATCATCGTATGGACAATAGTCATCATTCCTTAATTAAAACTATGTATCTTAGATCAAATGCCTAATCCTTATTTTGTGTATGTAAATTAATTTTAGTCTATTTTATTATATCTTATATGTTTTTAATTTTTCTTTTCTTTAAAAAAAAAAAAATCTTTCTTTATTTTTACCTTTCACTAAACTTAATCTTTACCATTACTTAAATTGAATTTACACTCTTATTTTACATAATTTATGAAAGATGTTGAAGTTCTATAATTGAGAATATATGTAAAGAACGTTAGTTATGCTCACTTAAAAAATGTATGTATTTTATGTATTCTTGTTGAACTTCCAAATAAATAAAAAAAAAATAAAAAAAAACCTATATAGGTAACTTCTCATAGCTCCGTGTCCGGTAAAAATTTGGGTCGTTTCGAAAGTACTTCGGTGATGACGACTCTCTTTGTCTCGTTATAAAAAAATGTATATTGTTGCTCTGATATTCTCGTTTTGTGTCCATGTTTAATACAATTTTTTTCAAGTTTTGGTTCTTCGCCTATAATGACATCAGTGGCTAATTTATGAATAAATTATAGGGGTTCTAGTTGAAAGAATTCAGTTATATTCAATTATGGAGTTTGTTTAAAAATTTATTTAGTTACTGTTAGATAAAGGAGTCATATATTTACTTTCATATTTTATTTTGTTGTCTTTGTAGTCTCAATTTATCAATTTATTTGAGTTAAATTTCTCTTGACCCACCCTATGGCACGATAATTTTTTATTTCGTAAAGCTACAACGGACGTTTTTGAAATGAAATTTTCTTTAATATTTCACTTTTCTTTGTGTTTTATCTCAAGGATACAAAACTGTCAACTCGAGAAGAAATAAATTCTAATTTCGTTTACTAACAGTGCATTTTCCTCACCCTTATTTTAAGGGCTCATCGCGTAAAAGATTATCTAATGGTGTATTTAACATTTACATATTACGACAGAGATGAAGAAAATTTAATAGTAGGTAATATAGAAGTCTAGGCGTCTACAGGGCTTATGACCTGTCAATGGCTGGTTTAAGTGACCACTTTACACACTGTGAAATATTCACCATTCTGCCCATATTTGAACATCTATATTCCTTCAATCCTTTCATCTGTTGATTTTTGTGAAGTTTAAGAGCTGAAACCTTTATTTATGCGGGTGAGATTCATCTAATTGAATTATTTCACCGACATACTAGGCAACGCCTGAAAAAGTTATTTTTTTAATTTCTCCACTTTTTCATGGACCAGGTAGATTTATCAACAATATTTTGAGTTTGTCCAAATTTTTGTAGACAAGAACAAGATTCAACTCTCTGGAAAGCTGTTTATATTAACATTTTACAACAGAGATGAAGAACATTTAAGAAAAGGTAATAAAGAAGGTTATATAGGTAATATTCATCTATGTTTGATTATGTCCAAATGCTTGCAGACTGGCTGGATTACCTCCCTAGGGAGGAAATATGAACAACTCCCTAGAGAGGAAATCCAGCCAGTCTGCAAGCATTTGGACATAATCAAACATTGTTAAATTACTACCAGGTAAAAAAAAGTAGTATAAAAATTGGAAAATTGTTTTCAGGCATTGCCTAGTAGGTGATTTGGTTCAGCCGGATGAATCTCACCCACGTAATAAAGGTTTCAGCTCTTTTACTTCGTAAAAGTCAACAGATGGAAGAGTTGAGGAAATGTGGATGTTCAAACATGGGCAGAATGGTGAATGTTACACAGTATTAAAGTGGCCACTTAAACCAGCCAATGACAGGTCATAAGCCCTGTAAATGCCTAGACTTCCCTATTCCCTTCTCAAAAGTTTTTTCCCTCTCTGTTGAAATAAATTTAAATATTCATCTGTTGATGTTTGTGAAATTAAAGAGCTGAAACCTTTATTTATGCGGGTGAGATTTATCCAATTAAATTATTTCACCTACATACTAGGAAACGCCAGAAAATGTTATTTTTTCAATTTCTGTACTTCTTCATGATTTGGACAAACTCAAAATATTGTTGATAAATCCACCTGGTCCATGAAGAAGTATAGAAATTGAAAAAAATAATTTTTCAGGCGTTGCCAAGTGTGTAGGTGGAATAATTCCATTGGATGAATCTTACTCGCATTAATAAAGATTTCAGCTCTTTGATTTTACAAACATCATCAGATGAAAGAATGGAAGGAACATATATATTCAAATATGGGCCGAATGGTGAATGTTACACAGTGTGTAAGTGGTCACTTAAACCGTAAGTGGTGTTTAGAAGTATAGTTGTTTTTTTTTTAATAAATCAAAAAAGAAGCTGTCAATGCTAAATATTAGAAGTAAAAAAATAGAAAAACAAATAAAATACAAACAAATTAAAAAATACAGTTAAAGGGAGCTAGGTACATAATATTTATTTATTTATTTTATTTTTACTCGCGTTAAAGACGTTGCATATAATCCGGTCTCTTACGATTATTAAAAAAATGGCATGATGATGATGATAAAGATTATGACCACGTTTAATTTTTTTTTTTGTATTATAAATAATGTTTGTAAAGTACCGAACTTCTTTTGCATGTCAAAAAAAGCAGCTTGAATCGCTTCTAACTTGTAATATTTTTTACCCCAGCGCGAATTCTCGTTCTCAAGGTTCGTATTTTTTGTGCCACCCGATTTAACCAGAATACTCCCCGAGGGTGGGTTTTGCCACCCGATACGGGGGTTGTTATTATCTTATTATATTCCTGTTGTAAACCAAACAATAACTCAGCCATTATTATTTTATTGCTTCCATACATACCCAACGCCCGTGGAAACCATAGACCAGTTGATGTCTAACTGGAATTAGGTCATACGTGAACATTTTAATAATTTTTGAAACTGTCTTAACAGAGATGGAAAATATTTTTGGAAATAAAATGCAGAAACATAGAGCAACATGTCACTCTATCTTTGCATATATATTTATTTATATATTTATTATTCCACGTTTTTCATTTAAAAACAATTTAATTATGAATACCTCACTGGGCACAACCCGTGTCGAGGCAATAATTTACATGATTTAATATATTATACTTATAGTGTCTAAAAAATAAATATAAAATACATATAAAATATTACATATTCACATTTAAATCCACACAGATATATAAACATATATAATAGTAAAAGAGAAAAATTAAAAAAAGAAAGAAAAAGAAAACAACATTATATTATTAGTACAGCTCACACATTTAACTACTGTGCAGACATTGGGTCAAGTAACAAGCTACTGTCAGCTCCCGGTGGCCCAACATCCGCGCAAATGCCAAATATACGAGTATACGAGTAAAAAATGGATAGTGGAGCTAGGTAGAAGTAAAATGGATTGTCTCATTCGCCCAAACCAATATTGAATCAACTGCTCCACAAGTGTATAGCTTTTGTTAGGTTTTTTTTATTTTCATTGTGCGTTTTGTAATATAAATAATATAACAACAAAAACAACAACAAACCATCACGCCGTTTCCCCGTAGGGGTAGGCAGAGAGGATAGAACGCCATAACACTCTATCTTGGCATACAGACCTCGCTTCCTCTACATTCATACATCTTCTCATGCACGCACGCCGATTATTCCTACTTTTGACATGTCCATCTTCAAGTATTTGATGGACTTTATCGTGCCATGTCTTTCTCGGTCTTCCTCGTTTTCTGCATCTATCAACATTTGTATCGTAGATCCTTTTAGTCGTTCTTTTGCTGTCCATTCGCTCTACATGTCCAAACCAACGCAGCACCCCTTTCTTAATTCTGTCAATAATGCATGTCTCAGCCTTACACACTTCACGGATCTTGACATTTGTGCACCTATCATACATAGTTTTACCACACATTCGCCTGAGGGATCGCATTTCGACAGCATTCAACCTACTAAATAATATAGATGCACATAAATACCTTGTTTTTAAAACTGTCTGAATATTTGTTAATTTTCTTCGTTTTTTTAAGTTAGTCTTCTTTGTTTATTCTCAAATGTAATTTAAAAAAAGTATATTGTTAAGTGTCCTCGGCACGGGAAACCCCAGTGTGGTCACATTATTTTTATTATTAATTATAGTTTGTAATAAATAAATAAATATGACAAATATTCATAGAGTCACTGTGCGGATACAAATACAAAACATGAAATCCAAAAATAATTATTTATTAACAAGTTTGGTGGGGTGACCATCTCGAGACAGTTTTCGGGACGCAAATCAAGTACCCATTTTTATACAAATAGTTTAAATTGCGCAAGATTTTTATCTGCTTTTGTGGCAAATTGTATATTGTTATATATTCTTGGTCCAAGGTATATTTGACTACTTTGACCAAATGATGTTGTCATTTTAGGTGCTATGTATAGCTGTTTTCTTTTAAGACGCGTTTCATAGCTAGTATTGTAAATTTTATTTCCAACGTGTTTATGAGTGTGAACGAGAAGTGCCTTAGCGTAGTTGCCTGACGTTCAGAACACCTACTCGTTTAAACACCTCAGGTGTAGGTGTCCTGATAGCAGTGGCGAGCCGTGATTTATTTTATAGGTAATCTATTGAAAATGTTCATTAATTTGTACCACATATAAGTACTTACATAACATGTAAGTAATGTAATTATAAATTACTACTTTTTCTGTGGTTCTGTGAAAATCAACTCAAACAACAATTATTACTAACCACGCAATATACGTAGCTTTAATCTACACTATTTTAATATAATACTAAACTTGTACAAAAGTTTATTAACACATACCACAATGACATTCAGCAGATATTTCCATTATGATCTGTCATTGACAGTACTGTCAAGACTTAAGCACTGGCCGATTTCTTTTAAAATGAATAATGCCTAAAACGGCCACTGCGAACGCCACCTGTCCTATGTGATACATAATATGTCAACGGTATCCCATCAAAGAAAAATAGTCCTTCGGAAATAATGTTCGAAATACTAGTTTCCAAATAGAGAATCTTCTAAAAATATTTGTAATCTGCAAGTTTGTTTTAGTACTAAAAAAGCCGACTTGGGTTAAAGACGAAAAATACAGTGTACTTTTTTGTATGGAAGAATAAGCTGAGGTAATCGGCTAGTTTTATCGTTCAGTGAGAATGGACTAGGCGCTGGCGCTGGGCGCACTTTATAGATATTTTTTTTGTAGAAAGATATAAACGGTGATTGATAATAAATAACAATTACTTTATATATTTTCCCATAAACATGGTTACTATAAATTATTATAATTTAAAGTCAAATATAATGGTAAGCTGTGCATAATCGCTTACTTTGACGATTCGCCCCTGCCTGATAGGGACCCCGAGTAGAGCCTTGAGAACACACTTTTGTGCAATTTCTAATGCTTCCTCGGTTCCTCAGCTAATATACTACATTTGTACATCGTTCACGCACGCGTGACAATTATTCTGACCTTTGAAATGTCCCTTATTAAGTTTTTTTTTTTAAATTGATCAATATATTTTCATAAATGGTACATGTTTTTTTATTCTTAAACAAATCTTCTTTTATGCATGTAGTAAATGTTATAACTGTAACTCTACAAACGCTGTATAAAACAAAATGCGCTTCTAACGAGGAGGATCATTACCGCGCTTCTTCTACAGGTAAAATCACTAAAAGGTATTTCCCAACGCTGGCTGATGCAGCAAACTTCCATCATCATCACCAAAGTACTTTGGAAACGACCCAAATTTTTGCCGGACACGGAGCTATGAGAAGTTACCTATATAGCTTTACATCAAGGAATTATGACTATTGTCCATGCGATGATATTTCTTCACAGAGTATTAAACATCTGTTATTTCAGTGCCCATTTTTTAGCTTACAACGCCATAATCTTGAAACAGAATGCAGGAAAGATGGAATATCCTTAACAAATATCCACACTGTAGTAAAAAGTAGTTATCACGCGCCATTGTTCTTGAACTTTGCAACAATGGTGATTGGACTCATAAAGGTAATAAACCAAAAGCAGTGATCGAACATCCCATTTCCAAGACAAACAAAAAAGATTTTTTCCAAGCGCCTTAGCCTTGTACATGACACGTAAGGCTACTAAATACAGAAGTCTAAATATATATAAAAAATAATAAAAAACTACTAAAAAAGAGACTTTGTCTTGTGCTTGGAGAGTGACTTACACTGTTGTAGTTATTTATTTATTAGAATTTATATCATTTTATATATACGATTACATATTTTAAAAAAACTTATACGACAAAAGAAAAACAGAAAATAATAATACGTTAATACTAATTAAAATAAAATGCCGTTTTTACACGTTTTAAGAAAGTTTCTTGGAATTTATTTATTGGTATATAAGTTTTAATAGTTTTTTGTTCATTGGAGAAATTATTGTCAAAGCTATTTTGACCATAACTTGTGTGGAATTTAGGTATTTTTATAATATTTTGGTATTCGAGTGACTTATTCATCTCAAATTCTTTTATTTTTTCTTCTCTATGAATTTGTATAATGAAATGTATCCATGTAATTTATTTATTTATCCAGGCCTATTAAACTAATTCAACCAAATCGGTAATTGAGCCCGAGACCTCTTACGTGATAGGCAATCGCGCTGATCATTAAAAAAAAAAATATTTGGGTTTTTATAATAAAGCTAAATATTTCAATTTTGGGGGCCATTTTTAACGAGTTGTAAATAACTCACGATTCGAAAATAGGAACCAAGTTGTGGTAGAGAAGGATGTGAACCTAAAACCATTGATCCGTGAATCCACGATGCAAGCTACAAGACCACAACTTAATTCTTATCCCGATTTGACAATAAAGCGGACATTATTCAGCCAGATGAATCTCACCTACATCAATAATGGTTTCAGCTTTTTTATTTCTAAAATGTCAACAAACGGAAGAGTTGAGCAAATGTAATCGTACCAAACTTATACAATCTTATCTTAGTCAAATATAAAAGTTTACTTTTTTCCTTTTGTAAGTTATTCCCTCAATTACTAATGTAAACATCAATTTGATGAACAAAAAATGAAGCCAGCGTAACAAAAAACCACCTAGTCCACAAATTACATTTTTTATTTACTTTCAAAGTTTCAACGGGCTTCTTTTCTGAAAGCATTTGTCGTAAAAATGGACCTTAAATAATTTATTATTTTATGTGTGGTGGGTGAAAACTTTTTTGCCTTTTTAACATATATTCCTTTTTTTTGTTCAAATATATAATACGCATATAACTGTGAACGTTTATAATATTATTTTTACTTATTTAAGAACATTTAATACTAAATTTTACATAATATCTCTATGGAGTTTTTTGCATTGCCTTAGTGAGGATTTCATGTTCACCCGGAAATTAATTAGAATTATAAAAAAAACTGCTGAAAACAGCGGATGTTAAATTACTCAGAAACACGGAATAAGTACACGAATTAAAAATTATTATAACTAACTAACTAACCATCACGCCATTTCCCCGGAGGGGTAGGCAGAGAGGATAGAACGCCACACCACTCTGTCCTGGCACACTTCCTTTGCTTCCTTCACATTCATACATCTTCTCATGCACGCACGTCGATTATTCCGACTTTTCACATGACCACTTTCAAGAATTTGTTGTACTTGATCATGCCATGTCTTTCTCGGCCATCCTCGACTTCTACAACCAGACACATTCGCATCATAAATCTTTTTAGCCGTTCTTTCATCATTCATTCGCTCCACATGACCGAACCATCGCAAAAGACCTTTCTTAATTTTGTCGATAATGCTAAACTCAGCCTTGCATTCTGCTCTAATTTCGACATTAGGGCACCTATCATACATTTTTTTTCCGCACATTCGCCTGAGGGATCGCATTTCAACAGCATTCAGTCTACTTTCGTCCCTTTTTTTCCAACTCCATGCTTAATAATAATAATAATTATTATTATTATAGATGACTTATAAAGCGCCATTTTTGTAATATAATACTTCAAGGGTGCTTCACGAAGTGATTATATAAAGAAATTAATTAAATTTTAGCTTTTTTTAATTTAAGAAAAACAATGCACTTTATCACCACATGCTAAGGATTTATTCTAATGATTTCGAGAACAAGTGGGTTTTAAGTTCCTTCCAAAACATCACTTCACTCTCACAGTTTCGCACCTCTGCTGGAAAAACATTCCATGACGTAGGGCCTGCGACCGCAAATGCGCGTTCTCCGAATTTAGTGCGCTGTTTGCGTAGAGGTATAATAACTTTTCCTTTCGACGTTGATGTAGCTGACCTAAGCGTAAGACGTCTGTCAGCTAGTTCATCTGGAAAGCAGAGTTCCCTTAGATATTCTGGAGCAGAATTGTGCGGTGACCTATACATAAGCCAACAGAGTTTGTATTCGACACTCTGCGGAAAAAGAAGCCAGTGTAATTCCCGAAGTAGTGGAGTGATATGACTGAACTTAGAGACTCCAAAAATAAGTCTCGCTGCGGTATGCAAGTCATTTTATTCATTGGTAGACCTGCGTAGATACCATTACAATAATCGACTCTAGACTCTACAAACGCATTGATTAATGACGTACTATGTAATAGATTCTTCTGTGATTGACTCCATAACCTAATATAACATATATTTGGCTCTCAATGTTAGCTACGCAAAAAACAGAATCATAAAAAATGCTGTATGAAGAAATCCAATAATTTTCCTACGTTTTGTAATCAAAAATATTTTGGGTGTTTTGAGAAGGCTAACCCTTCTTAGCCAAACAGGCTAAAATAATCTGTTTTTTTGGGACATTAATCTACTAATACTACTACTACTACCATCAAGCTATCACCAGAGAGAATGGACTACCACACACGTTTATCCTGGCATATCATAGAATTTTTCGATTTTTATTTAAAATTTATTTCACAAGGCAATTTATCCATTTATTATGCAGTAAAGGTTATATTTTTTAAGTAGTGTGTTGGTATTGTGATTATGATAATGCAATTCAAATGTGTGTAAGCTGATTCATTCTTAATATTCAAAATAATATAAGCGATGTCATATGTAATGGTATAACTTTGTATTTTCCATATTGTGGCAAATGCTCTTTTGTTAGGACATGCCAATGTTAGCTAAAAAGAAATATTTAAACTTATACAAGATATTTATGACGTACTTTTGTTCTAATTTATTATGCTACTGGCTGGTTTTAGTGGCCACTTTAAATACTGTGCAACATTCACAATTTTGCTTGCATTTGCACATCTGTGTCTCTCACAATTTGCCAAACTTACAGTGAAAGGGGCAGTGAAAGTAGTAGAATTTATTAACATATTACAACAGAGATGAAGATCATTTAAGATAAGGTAATATAGAAGTCTAGGCATCTACAGGGCTTATGACCAGTCAATGCTGGTTTAAGCGGCCACTTTACACACTGTGTAACATTCACCATTCTGCCTATATTTAAACATCTATATTCCTTCAATTCTTCCATCTGTTGATGTTTGTGAAGTTAAAGAGCTGAAACCTTTATTTATGCTGGTGAGATTCATTAATTGAATTATTTCACCTACATACTAGGCAACGCCTGAAAATGTTATTTTTTCAATTTCTATACTTCTTCATGGACCAGGTAATTTATCACAATATTTTGAGTTTGTTAAAATTTTTGTAGACAAGGACAAGATTCAACTCCCTGGGGAGAGATGAAGAACATTTAAGAGAAGGTAATATAGTAAGCCCTGTAGATGCCTAGATTTCTATATTACCTTCTCTTAAATGTTCTTCATCTCTGTTGTAATATGTTAATATAAACAGCTCCCCAGGGAGTTAATTCCAGTCCTTGTCTACAAAAATTTGGACAAACTCAAAATATTGTAGTAGAATTTAATTCAATAAAAATTTCGATACGTAAAAAGGAACATTTAAGATCTCCTTGATTTTGACAGAATAACATTGCTTTTTTGTAAAAGAGAAACCGATAGAAAGACCCAAGGTATTTAAAATGGTTTAGAGAATGTGGATGAATGTAATTTTACTGCTGATGTTTGTTTTATTTATGCGGGTGTAGGGATAAAATGTTCTTCGTCTTTATTGTAACATGTTAATTTTAACAGCTTCCTAGAGAATTGAATCCAGTCTTTGTCTACAAAGTTTTTGACGATCTCAAAATATTTTTGGTAAACCTACCTGGTTCACGTAAAAGTGTTTTTTTTTCAGGCGTTGCCTAGTATGTAGTTTAAATAATGAATCTTGAATCAAATGAATCTTACCAGCATCAATAAAGGTATGAGATCTTAAACATCACAAACATCAATATATGGAAGAATTGTAGGAATATAAACGTCCCAATGGCAGAATGGACACTTAAACCAGTTACTCTTTACAAATTTCATTCGCACAAACAGCGTTTTAAATTTAATTTTAGTTTTCTCGTCTAATTACCACTTGTACTGCGCAAAACTCATCGTAAATCATTTTCATTTATTTTCGTGATATTTGCTGACTTTTTCAGAAATCGAATTCGGAATCAGAAATACAAAAAAGTTTTAGGGTATTTTCCACCCCGAAGCATAAATACATTATTCATTTTGTTTTGATTTACAACCGTTACTTTAAGGTTAGAACTCAAAAACAACCTCACCTTTCCACTTGTGAAAAGAAAAGTGGAATGCTTTCACATTTAATTTTAGAATAAGAATTCTTTTTTTTCGGGTAGTTCATGATTTAGCATGCAAAATGTTTATTGTCTTGGGAAATAAGAGAGGCAAAGGAAAATGGAGGATTTATTGGGTCTTTGAATATTGAACAGCCCTTAAGTGGTACGTGCCTTAAAGAAAAGGGGCGGAGATAATGGTGTTTGTCATAATTAATAAAAAAAACATGATTTGTAAAAATTATTTTTTTAAATATTGTTTTTTTGCATAAACATATTAACATATTTGCGCTCTACATATTTAGAAAAGCAACGAGGAAGATTTGTACTAGATAGTCAATAGAATGTTAGCCTGGAGAGCGAATTAGTCTCAGAGTAATGATTCTCTAGAGAAGCTTTTAAGCTCTATTGCATTTTATGAATGGGTGCGCGTGTATTGATTTGAGGTTAAATGAGAAAGATTGATTACAATTTTTTTTTTTTCAGATCAGATTCAGATCAGTTCTAGAAACTATTCACAAAATGCGATTTTCGGTACGATTTCGGTTGGCGCTCGCAATTTGCTATCAGAGTTCTCACGGCCCGTTGTTTTGCTGTAATTTTATATTTCTTATTATAATTGAGTGAATTTCTAGAAACATAACTCAATTATCATTTCAATTATGCTTTTATATATTTCAATTTTTCAATTGTGCTTATTTTGTGTTTTCTTTTTTTAATACTACTATATTTTACTATTATTTTGTTGATTTTAATGATACCACTATTTTGTATATTTGATTATGTGTGATTCTTAATTTGTATAATTTATATTTTAAAAATTATTTCTGATTATCTTTTTTGCTTTGTATTCTTTGGAATTTGGTTATTTAATACATTTACCTTTTTTTCTAGATTGTGATTCTATGTCATCATAATTTGATCTAATTAATTTTACAATGTATTTTTATTGTGGCTTGACAGTTCATAAATATTCAATTTTGTAATTTTAAATGAATAAATAAATAAATAAATCTGTAGCTAACGTCGTGGTCAACAATCGTAGAATGTTTTTTTTCCATATAAGCAATTCTATTGGGTTATTACTCTAAGGAATTGGTGATGAACGAAAGCGAGGCAAAATTGAAGGTATTTGAAAGGGCAAGTGATGGATACTGAGTGTTAAATTAATGTAAATAACGAATGTCTTGAACAAATAGAAGAATTTGTGTATCTGTGAAGTACGTTTTCAAGAGATAGAAGAGTAGAAACGGGTGTTGAAAGGAGAGTGAATGCGGTAATAAACATGAACAGAAAAATATTAAAGGAAAAATAATGAAACCCACTAAACCGCGAATTCGACTTGTCAGCAAGTTTCTTATTTTTCCTTTACAAAGAAAAACGTTAGAAAAATTATGCAATTTTAAAAAGTAATAAAAACATTATTATGAACAAAAAGCATACGTATTTTTACACAAAATTTATTTACAAAAAAATTAATGAATTATTGTTAACATAAAATAAAAATCAATATAAAGCCTTATTACATATGAGCCATTTAATTATTTTCTTCAAGTTATGTTAAAAATTTCCCATAAAAATTAAACGTAAGTACAAAACAAGAAGAAGAGAAATTGAAAAAATAACATTTTCAGGCGTTACCTAGTATGTAGGTGATATAATTAAATTAGATGAATCTCACCCGCATAAATAAAGGTTTCAGCTCTTTAACTTCACAAACATCAACAGATGAAAGAATTGAAGGAATATAGACGTTTAAATATGGGCAGAATGGTGAATGTTACACAGTATGTAAAGTGGCTACTTAAACAAGCCATTGAAAGGTCATTAGCCCTTTAAATGCCAAGACTTATATATTACCTTCTTTTATACGTTCTTCATCTCTGTTGTAATATGTTAATTAATTAAAATATTTAACTTGAAAGAAGAGTTGGGAAAAAAATCAAATAAAAGTAAAATAATGATTGAAAGATATTTGGAAAAGGGGGATAGACTGAAGTAAATTATCTAGTTTTATGTTTGTTAACGAAAAGGCGGACTGTGAATGAAAAACGAATTTCATTAAGTTTTGTGATTGGGAAATATTTGAAGAAGGATAGGAACGTGGAATGGATACCTACCTTTAATATGATCTGAATGTTCTTCAATTTTTGGCACTGGATCATAAAATGAATTATAAAATATAACAATATTTTCCACGACGCGCGACGATTCCACCACTTTTTATCCGATTTTATGTGAAGTCAAAAATGTTGTTTGGTTTTTGTTCTAAAATCTGAATCTTCTAATTGAGAATATCTTCTATCTTGGTGTTAGGAAGGTACTATAAGGATGGGTCAAAGGAAGGATGGGAACGAAAGGTAATCGGCCAGGAATAGTATCGATAAATGCTGTTATTTACTTAACAATGTTCTTATGGGAGTCTAAGCATTTCCAGCCATCGATCTAACATGGGTGAATGGATTCACCCTGCAGTAGCTTGGAGAAGCGTGTTGTTGGAGCATTTCAAGCGTCCCTATAGGCTCCAGGCTCTTTGGCGAAGTAGGACAGTGAAGTACTTAATACTTAGTTACTAACATAACCTTGCGTGTAAACATGCTGAATTAGTGCTTAGTATTAGTGAACGGATATCAAAATGAACGGCGCACTAAACACAGTAATTATTTTAATGAAAAATGTCAATCGAAGCTAAACTGGCATTGAGGGGAGATTCTTAAGCTTATCGTCCACCTGCAGCTGTTATAGAGTCCTGGGGGACTCTCTGCCAGCTGCGCATAGAGGAAAGTTATTATAAATATTCCTAAGGAATACAAACTCTATGCAGATTAAGGAGGGTGGAAGAGGATGTGTAGACAGAGGCCAACACGTCCCCCACCCCCCTGAGGATCCCCTCAATGCCTCTGTTTTTATATTAAAAAAATAAGTATTTACACAAACAATTTACATAAATAAACGTATCCAAATATAGAAAAACAATTTCTTAAAACTATAGTAACACAACAAACATAACTTACACAACAAACCTAAGTAAAAACACAAATATTTACAATTAGAGAACGGCTTTGAATAAAGAAGGACTCCCTAGGTGGTCCCTGGCTAAACTGGCAGTGCACAACGGAGTTTTAGTCCCAACACTTATGTATGGAACTGAAAAATGGAACTGGCAGAGGAAGCAAGGAAGGGGAGTGAACGCGGTTGAAATGCAATCTCTTCGACGAAAGTGTGGGAAATCAATGTGTGAGAGGGTTACGGATGATGAAATCAGGGGAGAGTAAATCTGAGTCAGGTATAATTGATAAGAATAAGAAAGGGTTTCTGATATGGTTTGGTCATATAGAACGAATGGACGACGAAAGAATGTTAAAACAAGTATATATGGCGGAAGTGGACAGTATCGTGAGACGATTCCTTAGTCATCTTTACTTATAAACAGTTTATTACCCATTATTTTTTTAGACATAAATTCTATTTTCATGTGACAAAAAGTTTTGCGTTGAGTTAGGACGACTAATTAGTTGACACAGAAATACGAGGTTATCACCACAAATATTATGTAGGATCAGAAACATAATGATAATTTAAAGAAATATATGGCACATCAATACGGTAAATAGCAAACTCCATTAGTTTGTAAATAAAAAAAGAAGGAAAAAAAGAAAAACAAAACAATGAAATCCTATCAAAACCACACAAATTAAACAGATATATTAAATATCCACGCAAACAGTTCGGTTATTAAGTAATTAAATTTGAGTGGCAAAAATTCTGTAATTTTAAATAATAACAGATAACTCTATGGCTCAGATTTGTTTCTAGATATCGGTTTGATATTAGCTACCAGAAAAGGTATATAAATCTACATAATACAAGGCTAGTACAACGTGAAAGCTTGTCAGTACCGAGGTTTTTAAACAAGTATGGTTAAAAAACACTTAAATATACAATTCATCAAATTAAAAAAAATAAAATGTTGACAAAACTTTTAAGAAAAAAAAAATTCTATGGATAATATGTAACAAGACTTTATATTGATTATTTTATGTTAACAGTCAGTTATTTAAATGTATATACTTTGTGTGAAAAATACGTATGTTTTAAATTTTTAATGATGTTTATATTACTTTTTAAATTTAAATAATTTCTGTACCTTTTTTCATTGCAAAGTCATATATAGAAATTTGCTGACAAGCCGGATTCGCGGTTTAGAGGGCTTCATTATTTTTCCTTTTATATTTTCTGTTCATGTTTTACCTTCTTAAATACAAAAAAAAACAGTCAGCTATTGGCGACTGTAATATGCTAGTAAATCCGCCACTGGGTCTTAATGAATCTGTACTCTTGGCTTATGAAATCGGCCTTGCGGGCACTAATGAATTTGTCCTTTGGCATTGATCATTATTAAATTCACTCTACCATTTGCTTACTTTTGTGAAATAAACGAGCTGAGGAAAGAAGATTTTTTATTTATTAATTTTCGTGAAACCAGCATAGTCATATTAATAAACAATACATACAGAATTCGGTCTCGTAGTGTAATGGTCAGCGCGTTAACCTGCTATGCATAAGGTCTCGGGTTCAAATCATTTCCACCGTTTGTATTTTTATCCTAATATTAATAAAAATTTCAATAAAGCGCGCCCAGCGCCTGCGGTGAGCAAAGAAACTAGCCGATTATTCCAGGTTATTTTTCACACAAATGAATACTCATAGTATACACTATATTTTGAATGTATTAACCCCAGTGCGGGTTTTTTATTTTTCTTTGAGATGTTACTTTTGACATAAGACCATAATTACTTTCATGCGTCATATTGCAGGACATATAGCGCTCAACGCGGCCGTTTTTAGCACTATTAATTACTAGAACAATTCGGCCAGTTGACATTTCAATTGAATACCTAATATCGACTGAATTCGTAGTGGTATTTTGTATTTATTTTTTGATGAATTATATATTTAAGTAATGGATAATATATCTGTATAATATAATATATCACAAAGTTACATCGTTTGAATTGATTTCATGGATAAGAGTTGTTGTATCACACAGAACTACAGAAAAATATCAATTTATAGTATATATTACTTATTATGTAATATGTAGGTACAAATATATGATTTTTTTATAGCTTACTTGTAAATAAAATTACACAAAAGGATATTGGAATTGGCTACTAAAATCAGCTAATGAGATTTCATAAGCCCCGCAAATGCTTCCATACTCTCCTCATTAATATTTTTCCTATTTTTTTGCAACAAATATTTATTTTTATTAGGGGTAACGGCACTGCGTATTTTTAAATAAATAATTTGCCCATATGTTTTTTGCCATCTGCTGCCCTTCGCATTTATTTTTGATAGCTACACGTGGAATAATTCTTAGTAATTGCGGAGTTGGGTGGAAAATATTGATTGAGTTCGTTAAGTACTCTCCGATGGATATTCCCTGAACAAATACTAATCAATCAACCCTTAATATGAGGATGTTTCCCCACCCAAGTGCTACAGGACAAATTTATGGCCCGTAGAGTATTCCTGGGGTGAGATCTCTTATACATGATTTACGACTTAACCCCAAGACGAAAAATAATATACGATAAAGGGTTAATATTGCCCACAATTTGTTATTGAAATACCTTTCTCCTACTCGGAAAATCATTATTGCGTGTTCACATTTTTTTTAATGTCTTAAAATGTCTTAAAATTCTCAAAAAATATTATATATTAATGATTTAATAACACATATAAGTGACTAATTAAAAATACTTGTCACACTTCCAAGGGTGAGGTTTTTATTGGTCTCCTTAGTTGGGTCCCTGTACATTGTAATAAAATAATTCATATTTTCATAGAACAGAATCCTCTCTCAATACAATGCCAACACATATTTCAATAAATTTTCCCACTCTGTTCCATATAAATATTGCGTATTTTATCTTTTTCAACTTATTTTAAAATGTACCTTCATTTGAAACCATATTTAGTTTTATATAAATTATTCTTTCACTGTATGATATTTACCAGCCTGAAAATACTCATTAGAGGGTGAAAGCGCTAACTGGTCGAACAAATAAGTGGAAGTGTACCAATTATTTTTAATTAGTAACTTATATTTTTATTTTAAACATACATTAGTTATTTCATAATTACAATGGAATGCTATCAAGAATTCCCAATTTTTATTTTATAGAAACCCGGTCTGTCTTTTATTTATACAACAAAGCAGACAGAACCGAAGGGCATGTATGACAAGATGTATGAATGTGGAAGAGGCAAGGAGTGTATGCCAGGATAGACGTGTGTGGCGGTCCATTCTCTCTGCCTACCCCTACGGGGAAATGGCGTGATAGTAGTAGTAGTAGTAGTAGAACAATTTTTACTATGGCACCAGAAAAGTGTTGTTTTTACCAACTATAGATGTTCGCCATTGGTGAGTCTCTATTTAAAAAAAAACTTTTTTAATAAACTATTTATTATAGCTAGGACCTAGAACCAACCACTACTACTACCATCACGTTATTTCCCTGTAGGAATAGGCAGAGAGAATGGACCACCACACACGTCTGGAATACAAATTTAAGCTTCTTCCGTGCCCTTCAGTTCTGTCTGCTTTTGACATGACCAGATTTAAGATTTTGGTTTAGCTGATAATGCCACGTCTTCATTGTTCGTCCTGTGAGGGGTGGGGGACGTGTTGGCCTCTGTCAACACATCCTCTTCCACCCTCCTTAATCTGCATAGAGTTTGTATTCCTTAGGAATATTTATAATAACTTTCCTCTGTGCGCAGCTGGCAGAGAGTCCCCCAGGACTCTATAACAGCTGCAGGTGGACGATGGGCTTAAGATTATCCATTGAATTATTTTTTTCTTAAAAGTTTTGTAAAACATTTTATTTTTAAAAATTTTATGAATTGTATATTCAAGTGTTTTTTAACCATACTTGTTTAAAAACCTCGGTACTGACAAGCTTTAACGTTGTACTAGCCTTGTGTTATGTAGATTTATATACCTTTTCTGGTAACTAATATCAAACCGATATTTAGAAACAAATCTGAGCCAATGGGCGTATCTGTTATTATTTAAAATTACAGAATTTTCGCCACTTAAATTTAATTACTTAATAACCGAACTGTTTGCGTGGATATTGAATATATCTGTTTAATTTGTGTGGTTTTGGTAGGATTTTATTGTTTTGTTTTTCTTTTTTTCCTTCTTTTTTTATTTACAAACTGTTGGAGTTTGCTATTTACTGTATTGATGTGCTATATATTTCTTTAAATTATCATTATGTTTCTGATCCTACATAATATTTGTGGTGATAACCTCGTATTTCTGTGTCAACTAATTAGTCGTCCTAACTCAACGCAGAACTTTTAGTCCCATGAAGTTAGAATTTATGTCTCAAAAAATGGGTAATAAACTGTTTATAAGTAAAGATGACTAACATTTTAGAAAAGGGGATGTAGAAATCTATTTATCCAAAGGGCTTATGACCTGTCATAAACTGGTTTATATGGCCATTTTACACACTCATTAACATTCACCATTCTGCTCATATTCTAACATCTTTATTATTTTTTTTATTTATTTATTTAATTTTACAATACGCCCAAGGGGCATTTACAAAAAATATACAGGTAAGTACAAACATAGTAAGTAAAAATTTTAAAGATAAACAACACTTTTTTGAATACATGTAGAAACAATAAAAAACATACTGCTATGCAAAATAAAAAGTGAAACTTTACATAGTAAAAAAGAAAAAAAATGGTTATAAGAAAAGTAATTGAATTAAAAAGCAAATTGTAAATAACTTGTAAAGAATTTAAACAAAAAATATACACATTTACATAAACTTATACGTATAAAAAAAATGGTATTAACCAATTATTGTTAAAAAAAACAAAAAATTAGTTTTCAGTAAGTATATATAAGTTAATAACATAATATCTGATACACAAAAATATTTGAAACATTAATTTCAGAAAAAGATAATAATAAATAATAATGCACATCAAAAACAGAGAAAAAATTGTATGAAAAAGAAAATTTTATTACGAAATTAATAATTAGTTTCAAACAGTGCATTTAAGAATGTTTTAAAATGGATAATTGTCGTATTAAAAATGTCTGTATCGCAAGTAAATTTGTTGCCTAAGGAATGTAAACGCGGAATCGGAGAGTGTCGTGCATAGTTAGTACCTACGTTTGCATTCGTATATTCCTTCAGTTCTTTCGTCTGTTGATGTTTTTGATGTAAAAGAGTGGAAACCTTTATTTATGCGGGAGAGATTAATCTTAACAAATTACAAAAGGGATGGAAAATACCTTGAATAAGGGAATATGGAAGTTTAGGCATTTACAGGGCTTACGACCTGTCGTTGGCTGGTTTATGAGGCCACTTGACACACTGTGTAACATTCACCATTTTGCCTATAGTCAAACATCCATATTTCTTCAATTTTTTTATTTGTTGATTTTAGTGAAGTTAAAGAGCTAAAACCTTTATTGTTGTGAAGAGATTAATCTGATTGAATTCTCTCACCTACGTACTAGGCAAAGTCTGAAATTTTAATTTTTTAATTTTTATACTTCTTCATGGACCAGGTGGATATATTAACAATATTTTCTCTAAAATGTTCTCTATCTTTGTTGTAATATGTTAATATTAACTGCTTCCTAGGGAGCTGAATCCAATCCTTGTCTACAAAAATTCGGACAAACTCAAAATATTGTTCAACTATTTATAAGTAAAGATGACGAACATTTTAGAGAAGAGAATGTAGAAGTCTAGGCATATACAGGGCTTAGGACCTGTTAATAACTGATTTCAGTGGGCACTTTACACAATGTGTAACATTTACCATTTTGCCTATATTTGAAAATCTATATTCCTTCAGTTCTTCATCTTTTGACGATTGTAAAGTTAAAGAGCTGAAATCTTTATTGTTGCGGGTGAGATTCATATGATTGAATTATTTCACCCACATACTAGGCAACTCCTGAAAATATTTTTTAATTTAAAACTTTTTTTGGACAAGGTGGATTTATAAACAATGTCCGCAATGTGAACAATGTATTTACAAATGTTCTTGATCTCTGTTGTAATATACATCTTTTTATACACGTGTCCTTAAAAATGCCAATTGGGCGTATATATAAATAAATAAAATAAAATAGTATGTTAAATGTTGTTGAAATGCGATCTCTCGGGCGAATGTGCGGTAAATCGACGTATGGTTGCACAAATGTCGAGATTCGTGAACTGTGTAAGGCTGAGACATGCATTATCGACCGAATCAAGAAAGGGGTGCTGCGTTGGTTTGGGCATGTAGAGCGAATGGACAACGAAAAAACGGCTAAAAGGATCTACGATACGAATGCTAATGGATGCAGAAAACGAGGAAGGCCGAGAAAGACATTGCACGATCAAGTCCATCAAATACTTGAAGATGGACATGTCAAGAGTAGGAATAATCGGCGTGCGTGCATAAGAAGATATATGAATGTAGGGAAATCAAAGTCTGTATGTAAAGATAGTTTGCTGTCAGTTCCAGGGTGCAGAACTAAGTTCGCACAGAGGCACTCCTTACATGTTGGTCCAAGATCCTTCAATCTTCTAACTAAGGAGTCACAAACCATTAAATCACTGGTACAGTTTAAAGTCGGTTTGAGGTTTTGGATCAGCATGGAAGGAACAGATAGACACATTCTTCAAAAAAAAAAAAAATCAAGTTTTCGTAATATCAGCATTTGTTAATTTAATTTTTCTTTTCTTTTTCTTTTTTTTTTTTTCATGGTCATGTCATACCATATTTATATGCTATAATTTTTTTAATAATTCAAAAAGGAATGGCCCACGCTTTGACGCTGAAGTTTTTGTGGGCATTTTTTCCAATTTATATTTAAGCTTAATTTTAAGATGTATTTTTCTAAGGTGTATTTTTTTAATTATATTTTTACGTAAATAATATATATATGGGGAAAACAAGACAGAGTGATATTTATTTATTTATTTATTTATTTATTTTATTTTATTTAGAATTTTTACAGCCATTACATAAACAAAATAATTAGAAAAATTTTAACAATACTAAAGCCAATTAAAAAAATCCACTGTAAATATAATGACACATAATATATAAGAAAATAAGTTTAGTAATTGTATTTGTGGGACGTTTGTATTCATGTGTATGTGAATGTGTGTATGCGTGAATGAATGAGAGAGAGGATACATGTGCGTGTGGGAATGAATGAGGGAGAGGGTGCGTGTGTATGGGTGCGTAAGTATGAAAATAATATATTTTCTTAAAACGTTATATCTTCTCCTGCATACCTCTACGGGGAAACAGCGTGATTTTTTGTTGTTGTAATATTATCAGTTCTCTAAGGAGTTAAATCTAGTTTTTGTCTAGACAAATTTGGACGAACTCAAAACATTGTTGCTTTTAACTTAACAAATAAAGGAAAGTGGAACAATATTCTTTTTTATATTTAGATTACTACGAAGAACAAAAAAAATTGTCGGGCTTAACGATCCGAAATTTCTACGTGCTTGAAATTCTAAGCAATCAAGACTAGAATGACCAATGAATTAAAGACTGTAGGGCCGATAAATGAAGGCCTAAAGGGCCAAATTTTCAAGCATGTAACAGTCGGCTATCGCCTATTGGCAGCGAGTTTTTGTACATTTTTAAGATCAAATAAATAAATAAATTGCTGAGGCTCTAGGTCTGAAAATAAATAAAAGTAAGACAAAGCTAATGTAGATAGAATTGGCAGTCTCCTACGCACAAGACAGATGCAAGGCCTTGAACTGATAGATGACTTTGTGTACCTTGGCTCGTTTATCTCCAACAACGGCAGTTGCAGACCTGAGATTAGTCGCAGGATTCAAATGGTCAAAGAAGCAATGAACCGTTTAGAGAAGATTTGACGAGATATTAATAAACACAAAAAACGCGGTTGATGGAAACTCTGGTATTCTCCGTTTTCCTATATGGGGCTGAAACGTGGACAATGCGTGCTTACGAGAGGAAGAGGATCGATGCATTCGAGATGTGGTGTTGGAGAAGGCTGCTGCGTGTGCTTTGGATAGCCCGAAAGATGAATGCATCGATACTGGAAGATTTCCATATTACAACTCGTCTATCAGTGGTATGTTTGAGAAGGATACTGTCTTTCTTTGAATATATTGCCAGACGTGAGCCAGACAATCTAGAAAAGGCAATAATGTCTGGCCGAGTTGAAGGTAGGAGAAACCGGGGTAGAATCCCATATAGATGGACTGACCAAATAAATGTGGCCACGGGGCTAAAATTCGATGAGTCAGTTCGTCGGGCTGAGGACAGACTGGAGTGGAACTGACTAATCAGAAGTGTTCATGGTGATCACGATCCTCAGCATTGAGGGACCGACTTAGAAGAAGAAGAAATAAATAAATTCAGCTAAGCAACAATTTTATGAATTGAATATAATCTTGTGTTCAATCTTGAAGAGCCTATTTTTTTCTCAAAAAACGTTTTTAGAATTTCGTTTACGATAGCATTACTTAACCCATCCTGAAACCTGAACGTTCCTGAAATATAATGCTGGCAATCCATCATTTTGAAACGAACAATAAAATCTAGTCGTTTGCTAAACCCTCCTATGTCCTAATTTAAAAACATGCGATAAATCAAAGACAAATATCTATGCGTGTAAAAAAAGGATGACATGCGATAAAAATTTCAAAGAAGTTTAATACTAAAAAATTTGACAGTTTTAAATTACCATTAGTCAGAAGAATCGTAAAAGAGAGACGATAAATTTCAATAAAATAAAATAAATAAAACAACTTTTGGTTCAAAACAAAGTTGTTTAATTTATTTTATTATAATGAATTACCACAAAGTTAGTGCTTCAAATTTAACATTTACACGATAAATTTCATTTAAATATTATAACATCCAAATTAATTTTATTCCAATACAATAATTACGAAAATTCTGCCATTGCGCGTACTATTTTTTGTGATATTTGTTTAGAATTTTTCGATCAGAATATTTTTCTATAAATGCAGTTGAGTGTTAAATGGAACCAAGGCCGCAATTATAAAGATTATCTTTATCGGTACATACCAAGACGGTATACTTAACTTCTGTTCCATCTTTATTTACCTCTCTATGTTCTATCGACGTCATATGATCGATCCAACCAATGAATGACGCCGAAAATTTAGTCCGCGTTCCTCACTTTTCAAACAGTTCTCATTTATATTTTAAATAAGCTTCTGTTGTAAAAGTGGTTGCTTTTTATGGAAAAAGCGTATTTAAAAACGAAAAAAAATACCTTTATTTTAATTAAGCATTGAACGCGAAGGAAAATTTTCGCGCCACCTATTGGTTGAAGTTGATCATTTAACATCTGAGAAGACGTAATGAAAACACGCTTCTACTGGTTGCTAGAACATACCTAGGTAAATAGTGATATTAGAAAAGTTAAATAAACCGTCTCCATATGTACCGATAAAGATAACATAAGTTATTGCGGCCATATCAACAGTTGAAGGAATCAAAGAAATATCGATGTTAAAATATAGGCAAAATGGTGAATGTTACAAAGTAGCCACATAAACCAACCAATACTGATCATCATCATCATTATTTCCTTTTTTGCAATTAATGGTGCTTAGGGCACTGCGTTGGTACTCCAATCGCAGCGTATCCTTATGACTTTGGTTCCATGAAGTTAAGATGATCAGTCTGCTTTAGGTGCCAGACAAACGACTATGAAATATTCTAGCGTAAAAACACAGATTTTAATTTTTAAAAAATTGTTAACTACATCGGAATTTGAAACCATTGGTCATAAGCACTGTGAATGCCTGGACTTCTATATTTTTCTCCTCTAAAATGTTCTCCGTCTCTGTTGTAATATGATAATCGCAATTTTATTTTACTGTATTAGTTTGCCGAAATTGAGGTAATTTTCAACACTCTTGCTGAAATTTGCAATAAACGTCAATATCTTCATATAATCACATACTTTATCATGAAAACGTCGACCTTAAAGCGCTGTTTTCTGAAAACGGCCGCTGAAATTTCCTGAAAACTCCTAAAACTAACTTAGCAAACACTGTCATTGTCAAAAAACACCATAAATCAGAAACATTATTACTAAGGCTTTACGAGTTCTAGTATTAAACAAGCCAAAACTTCATTTAAGGAATGTTTTCAGGGGTGTATTATAATTAAACATGAATATTTACTAGGTTTCATTGTTTTAAGTCGTTAATTAAAAAAAAAAACAGGTTTTTTACACAGAAATATTCGCTACAAAAGCTCTTTTTGCATAGAACAAAAGAATTCCATTTTTTTATTTGTTTTTAGCTTAACAATTAACGCGTAACCGACGGTTTCGGCTTGCGCTTACAATTTTCGACCTAAGTACCTACGGCACGTTGTATTACTGTAGACTGTAGCCGTTATAATGATATAACGGTTTTTGTTCGTACAGGCGACTCTATTAGCCAGTGGCATGTAATTTCTTTAAGAGTTTTACCTAATAAATATTCCAATCCTTGTCTACGAAAATTTGGACAAATTAAAAATATTGTTGATAAATCCACCTGGTCCATGAAAAAGTATAGAAATAAATTTTCTGACGTTACCTAGTATGTAGGTGAAATAATTCAATTACATGAATCTCATCCGCATAAATAAAGGTTTCAGCTATTTAACTTCACAAACATCACCCGATGAATGAATTGAAGGGATAAAGTTGTATAAATTATGGGCAGAATGGTGAATGTTACACAGGGTGTTAAGTGGCCACTTAAACCAGCCAATGACAGGTCATAAACCCTGTAGATGCCTAGACTTCTATATTTCCTTATTTAAAATGTTCTTCATCGCTGTTGTAATATGCTAATAGATTTTAGTAAATATTTGTACGTAACTACTTGCCGATTTTTCCGGTTATAATATAACTATCGGTTTAAAAAACGTGCCCGTCTTTTCTTCAGGACACATTTACTACACCAACATGCAAATCCAACAGTCACCCTAAACCTAGTAAATTTATCCTCATTATTTTTCTCTCCTTCAGTACACTCTGTTGTTAGCTTCTAATAGCATGTTCTCCTATAAGCACGTTGCTTTATATTTTTTAGCAACTCCTATCTCATAACCTTGCACTTACTTAAGTTAAATTTCCTTTAAACCTGCATGTAATAAATGTATTTTTTCGTAAATACTTGGTATTCTACGGTGATGGTAAAAGTGAAAGTTTATTTTAGTATTTGCATGTTGGTGTAGTATAGTATGTAGTGTCCTGACGAAGAGACAGGTACATCTCGAAACTGATACACGTAAAAAGTCAAATACTAATATTTACTTTCATTTATTTTAATATTTGACCACAAAGTCAACGCTTTGAACATAAAGAATATAACTGATGCCTAGACTTCTATATGACCTTTTCTTAAATGTTCTTCATCTCTGTTGTAATATGTTAATATAAACAGCTCCACAGGGAGTTAAATCCAGTCATTGTCTACAAAAATTTGGACAAACTCAAAATATTGTTGAATATAACTGAGTTTACTTTCCGTCGTAAACGAGGCTTTTCTAATATGCACTAATTTCGAATTATTTTTTTGACATCAGAATAGTAAAACAATATTTCATTTGAGTGTCTAATGGAAGAACGAGTAAAACGATGTAGCTAAAGAGATGTTATTTTTTATTGATCAATAAAAATAAATTTGTTTGCATACGATGTTTTGAAGTTATGCTATCATTTCATTTTTATGTGTCGTAAAAGATTCACATAACTTCTTAAATTTTCTTGAAATTATCAAGCATAAAAACGATATTACCTTAATGAATAAATTAGGTTACGACATATATGTCACGACAGAGATGGAGAATTCAGAAGTCTAGGCATTTACAGGCCTTATGGCCTTCATCGCTGATTTTAGTGGCAACATTACATACTTTTTTTTTTTTGAGTTCTTATTATTTACTCAAATATTTCAATTTTCAGAGCAAATCCTATAAGTCGTAAAAAACATGTGCTGGAAAAATGGAAATCGAGTTGTGGTAAGGTGGGATTTGAACCCGTACCTTTGGCCCGTGAGTCCGCAATACTACCACTCAACTACAACCCGGTTCATCAACTTGTAATATTTAACATGTTGCTAATGTTTTGACATCAAAATTTTTTTTTTCCAATTATTGATATAGCCGCTATTATGTACTAATGCTATCTTCATCGGTAAATATCGAGCCGGTATATTTCATTTTTCTACTTTCACTATTTACCTAGGTATGCTCTACCGACTTGTAGAAGCGTGCTTTTATTACGTCATCTCACATGTCATATGATCAAATTCGACCAATAGGTGGCGCGGAAACTTTCCTCCGCGTTCAATGCTAAATTAAAATTAAAGTATTTCTATTTAAATTTATTTCAACAGAATAGAAAACGTTTTTGAGAAGGGAATATGGAAGTCTAGGCATTTACAGGGCTTATGACCTGTCATTAGCTGGTTTAAGTGGCCACTTTACACACTGTGTAACATTCACCATTCTGCCCATGTTTGAACATCCACATTTCCTCAACTCTACAAAACGTTAAATAAATAAATAAACAATTAAATATAACTAAACTCTTTCAACAAGAAACATTAAAATTCATCCACAAATAAGCCACTGGTGTAACTTTAGACGAAGAACTAAAACTTGTAAAAAGAAATTGTAGTAAACGTGGTCGTAATACGAGAATATCAGAAAAATATCATACCCAACTTTCTAAAACAAGACAAGGACAGTCAAGACTAATGAACCAGGGACTGAAATTATACAATAAACTAACAGACAAAACTTCTCAAAAGATGTAAAAAATATTATTTTGAACAACAGAGTATGAATAAAAAATCTGTATATATAATTTTTGTAAAATGAATGTTATGACAGGGATTGGATTCAACTCCCTGGGGAGCGTTTAAATGGGAATGTTTATGAAGGTAATATAGAAAGTTTCAGCCCTTTTACTTCACAAACATCAACAGATGAAAGAATTGAAGGAATAAAAATGTTTAAAAATGGGCAAGATGGTGAATGTTACACAGTGTGTAAAGCTTAAATCAGCCGATGACTTCTCTGAAATGTTCTTCATCTCTGTTGCAATGTGTTAATAAATTTTCAAATTTAAACAAAAAAAATAATTTATCATTATTTGTCAAAGTAAAAAATATTCCAACTGTCGCGTAGATTTGATTATTCACATATTCACTCTTTTTTACAAAACTGCTATTATCTCAGTTTCACTTTTCTATGGCTGGCTGCTTTCAGTTGTACATTGTACAAGATGAGCCAAAATTTAGGTCGGCAAATAAAAAGCAATATGTTGGTAGCTGTTTCAACAAATTATTTACTCTCTACCCTCGGGAGTTATAGCAAACATATACGTCCGCCTTTTTCTGTAGAGAGCAGTGGGAAAACGTACACGAGTGGTTTAATAACGCTGGTTATATGAATACCTGTGCTTAGATTTTTACACGGCGCACAGCGTACGATTTGACTAATCTAGAGACAAAAGTCCTGAATTGAAATGTTTAACTAAATGTTATTAAATATTTGTATGTAACCACTTACCGACTATTCTATGCAACAACTATGGCAAAGGTGCATAGTAGGTTGTGCATGTTGGTTTAATTGGTGTCCTGACAAAGAGACGAGTATGTCTTAAAACCGGTAGAGATAGAAAAGTCAATAAGTGGTTATTTACAAATATTTAACAACATTTAACAATGAGTGAAGTTACTGTTTCGGATGCATGTAGCGGCCTCCGTGGTGTAGTGGTCAAGACGCTTGACTCACGCACGGAAGGTTCCGGGTTCGATTCCCGGTGAGAACACAAAAATTAAAATGTGATTTATCTCAAGCCTGGGTGCTCTATGAAGTAATTCACCACTGTAATTAGGCCTCCTGGCCTGTTGTGGTGCAAAAAAAAAATGTAAAAAAAAAAAATGTAGCCGGCGACCCGCTAATAATTAATTCAGAGCAATTTTTTCGTGTATGTGGGCACCGCCAAGGACACTTATTTGTCCTCAGATGCGGTGTGCGATATGTGGTGGGCAAGCTGTCATATTAAATGTTAGCATACATAAGTTTTTTCCGTTTTTTCCCGAATCAAAAAATGGGCACCAAAAGTAAAAAAAGTTGGTAAAGGTTGTTTTCATTGTCACTCGAGAGAAAATTTTCTTTTCTGCAAAAAAAATGTAAGGAATATAGTAATAGGTAAGAGAATGGTCACAACGAATTCCGGTGACAGCTGTCTTCAAGCGCTGGCGATACGTTTGGCTTAGGCTTGGCCATGTACTGCGGATGCCTCCTGAGAGCCTCAACTACGCTTGCCTATTTTACAAGGCGTCAGGCTCTCGACATCCTGGACGTCCCCTGCTGACTGTCCGTCAGCAGTTTATGTCAGAACTACGAGATGCAAACCTGACTTGAGAGGATGCACAGAAGCTGGCAGCTGATGTTTGAGGGATATTCATGGACACCATATGCTCCAAATATAGAACGTACATGGAATGATGATGACGATGAAGATATTCAGCTTGCTTTTACGGTTCATTTATTATTTTATTTGATTATAAAGTTAGGGTTTCCTAGGACAGCAGAGCCCGTATTTTAACGGCCGCAGTGAACGGTGATGTGGTGGACAGCCGTTGTTACGATGACTAAAGAGTAGTTTCCTAGGATAACAGTGTTATCAACCACTCTCTAGTCACCGTTACGACGGCTGTCTACCGTATCACCGTTCATGACGGCCGTTAAGATACGAGCACCGCTGTCCTAGGAAACCCTATCTTAAGCCTTCAAAACGGAGAGTCAAGTAGACGAAAGTTAGCATTTTCGACACCTCATTCTGTACGCGTTAAATTGCGGGAATAAATCTTTCAAAGCTGCTCGCGGTATTTGCGTGTACGGTGAAGACGCTGCAGGTAAAAGGAGAGCTCGTTTTTGATTTTTGCCTTTCAAAGACCGTAAATTCAAGGCATGAAGCGTTTCAGAAGACTAGTGAACCTCAATAAGAGCCGCTTAAACCACTTAGGTGTCCTCTGGTGAGGTTAGTCTCCTTCTAACATGGCCCAGCATGTTTTAAGATGGATATTCCGAAATATCAGATATTGTTTTTTTTCTCCTTGATACTATTTTATGTTCTCTGTTTTACAGTTAACATTCTTCGTAAAGAAAAATGGTGCTGATCACAATATTTTTTTATGGAAAGTCTCCAAAAATCCAACCACGAATTTAATAATTCTGTTCATACTTTTATTTGTAAAATATTGGTTCTTATATTATTTATTGAATCGGCGTTAATTTTGAGGAAAAACATGATTAAATATATCTTGTAATTAATAATATACACTGTGTTTCAGACAACCTGATTTTATTTCAAAGCATTACTAGTTTCGGAAGGCACAGATCCTTCCATCTAGAGGTGTTATTTTATAAACTAAACATAAATATACGGAAATTAAAAATATAGGTTCTGACAGGGGTGGGAGGGAGGAGCTCAATCAAGGGAGGGTTTTTATAACTAGAAAAGTTTAAGTTATGTTATATTTATGTTTAGTAAATAATAACACCTATAGATGAAAGGATCTGTGCCTTCGTAAACCAGGCATTGAAATAAACTCAAATCGTCTGAAATAAAGTGTTTTATTATTCATTTATTTATACGAGTTATTTTTTAAAAGTGTTAGTAATTTTTGTACCATCGTGCACGGAGCCACCATTTTATGTATGTGGCAACCATTTTGTGTGTAGCAATTTCCACCGCCAGTGGATATTACAGTTTCATATCAAAAAGGGACTCTTTTTATGTGGGTCCCGCTTTGGGTACCCATCATAAACCTTCTGGTCAACCTTCATTTTAGTTTTACAATGCAGTTTATGTAAAAATCTTGATGTCGTCATTATCTTTTCCCTATCTGCACTTAATGGTGCATAGGGCACTGTATTTGATTCCAATGAGGAACTCTGATGATTTTTATTTATTCGCCTTATTTATTTTTAAAATCACGAGATAATTTGTACTATTCTTGCACAGTATTTTTTTGTTATTTTTTATTTAATTTTGTATATAATGTTATTTTTACATTGGCGGGCTTATTGCCAAATTGCAATTTCTTCCAACCAACCAATAAAATAAAAGTTTAATTTTTATAATTCAAGTTACAGAACATATTTAATATAAAAAAGATTAAAAAGCCAAAGATACATAAAAATAGAAAAAAACGTAAATCAAAACTATTACTCAATGTAAAAAAGGAAAAAAGAGGAAAGAGGAAAGAGGGAGAGATTAAGGAAGAGAAAGGAGATGTTTCTTCAGACGTGATTTAAACAGAGATAATGTAGCAACATCTTTGATGGTGGATGGGAGATGATTCCACAGTCGAGCCGCGTGGACACTATATGACTTATTATGCCGTATATGACCCTAGTAAGAAGCCAGTTAGAATTTGGGTCCTCAGTTTGGACTCCTCATTATGTTACCCATATAAACAGTATGGAGAAAGTCCAACATCAAGTAATTGAGATTTATGAATTTAAAGAACTTAACTATAAATATTTCATGAAGCAATTAAAATTAACATGTGTCGAAGATAGAAAGGAAATTTCAGATTTAGTGCTGCTTTTAAGTCATTAAATAATGTTATTGACAGTCCCGAACTTTTAAATTGTGTGATTTTTTTTTGTGATACAGCGTGGGACGAGACAAAATACTTATTTTACTGTTAATTTGCATAGTTCTATGCCAAATACTCACCTATTCCACGGTTCCATATGTTAGCAAACAAACATGGAAACTTAGATTTTTAAATTTATCTTTATACCAATTAAAATCAATAATTTTTAATCATCTTTTTTTTTAATTATATAAATGTACAAAGTGTTATACTTGTTTTACTGTTTATGCTATGATACATCGCCTCTGTTACTTCAATACTTTTTATTCTAAACCCTTTATTTATTGTTAATTTGCTGCATACCTATGTTATAATTTCCTATTCAATTTTTCTTTATTTTCTGCTGATTTTATTTAATGTTTCTATATTTTTTATACTGTGTTCAGGTGTTTTGTTTCATTATAGTTGTTTTTCAATATTATTTTATACACCGTCAAAGGCGTAAGCCGTCGAAATAAATTTAAAAAAAATGAATTTTGATAAATCGAAAGGGATGGTTTTTAAAAGGGATGAAAGTAAGCTTTATGTAAGATCAGTGTGAACGGAGATATTCAGAATCAGGTAGAAGAATTTATGTATCTGGAAAGTATGTTTACTAGGGATGGAAACACCTTGAAAGATATTGAAAGGAGGGTGAAAGCCGGGAACAGGGTGAACGGTTAACTGAAATTGGCTTTGGCAAACAAATGTTTATCGCAGGAGGCTAAACTAGCAGTTCATAATGAAGTTCTAGTGCCAACTCTAATGTATGGGAGCGAAGTATGGAACTGGAAAAATGATGATGAAAGTAGGTTAAATGCTGTTTAAATGCGATCCCTCGGGCGAATGTGTGGTAAAACGATATATGATAGATACAGACATCTACTGAAGAAATATTCCATAAATCACAACTTATGACACCAAAACAATTATGCGCTAAAACAATACTCACTTATAGATTCAAAAACTACTCTTATTCAAATGAAAGACATAGCCCCCACAATACATCACATACAAATAATATAATCACTAGATCCTCAACACATAGACAACTTAAACAAATACAAACTAATACCACTTTCGGACAAAGGGATTTTGAGTATTATTCAATTAAAATCTATAACCTACTTCCACTATCTGTTAAAACAATTAGTAACGAAAAAATGTTTAAAAAGGCTATAAAAAATTAATAGTGGAGCTAGGTAGAAGTAAAATGGATTGTCTCATTCGCCCATACCAATATTGAATTAACTGCTCCACAAGTGTTTAGCTTATGTTAGTTTTTGCTATTTTCATTGTGTGTTTTGTAATATAAATAATATAGATTTACATAAATACCTTGTTTTTAAAACTGTCTGAATATTTGTTAATTATATTTGTTTTTTCAGTTAGTCTTCTTTGTTTATTCTCAAATGTAATTTCAAAAAAGTATATCGTTTAGTGTCCTCCCCAGTTAGGTCACATTATTTTTATTATTTATTACAGTTTATAAGTAAAACATATGAATAAATAAAATAGGTGCACAAATGTTGAGATCCGTGAACTGTATAAGGCTGAGACATGCATTATCGACAGAATCAAGAAAGGGGTGCTGCGTTGGTTTGGACATGTAGAGCGAATGGAAAGCGAAAGAACGGCTAAAAGGATATACGATGCGAATGTTGATGGATGCAGAAAACGATCCATCCAGAAAAGTCCATCAAATACTTGAAGATAGAGATGTCAAGAGTCGGAGTAATCGGCGTGCGTGCATGAGAAGGTGTATGAATGTTGAGTAAGCGAGGTCTGTATGCCAAGATATAGTGATATGGCGTTCTATCCCTACGGAGAAACGGCGTGTTGGTTTGTTTGGTTGTTTTTATTTAGAAACTTCGCTGATCTGTCTATTAACCTTATCTTTGGTATGTTATTTAATCATTGTTGACTGTAAAGTCTGTTAAATAAATAAATAAATATCTGAGTGGGAGCAAACCGACCCAGCACCCAAATGGGCAGATACTTCCTTTGTAAGAAGTGAAAGGCTAACATTTCAAAGTAAAGTAAACACAGCCGGGAGCGTGGTGTGTTCTATCTCCGTGTTCCTCTTTTCTTGAGAAAAAACGGCCTTGTATGAGTAAAGGAAAGACCAACAAACAGATTCAATAAGGTGGCCAGAAACCGTAAGTCGTGAGTTTTTCATTTATGTAAGTAACAAATTAAGTTTCTCTTTTTTATTTATATCACTACAGAGATGGGTAGAATTTTTGTTTCAAGATTATGGATATTCGAGCGTTTACAGGGCTTATGACCTGTCATAGGTTGGGTTCAAGTGGCCACTTTTATGTAGATACTACAACATTTCCCATTCCGCTTATTAGCGAATATCCATATCGGTGACATTTTTGGTTTTAGTATATATGTCATGAAACAAGGAAAGCTTTCGCTAGCGCGTTTGGAGCGCCATCTAACCTCAATATCAAATACATAGATGGGAAACATTTTTTTTAATTTTTTTTATGACAGGTTTTAATTACATTTATTTTATTTGTATTTTACAGATTTATTTATAAACAGGCACTATAAAGTATCAATAAGATATTTCTTCAGTTCTTTTTTTTTCATTTGAAGATTTTTCATATTGATGATGGTTTGTGGGAGATCATTGAACAATCTCGGAACAACGCAATTTAATGTTCGCTCTCCGAAGTAATTTGTAATTCGGGGAACAGACAGGAAGCCCTTGGCTTTTAATCTAGTGTTGTGAGTGTGGGAAACTCTTCTTTTTATATTCCGGATCAACAAAGTGATCTACAATCAATTTGTAGTCACAAAGTTGTTTTACCGGCAGGACATATCAGAACTGTGAAACTAAGGTTCAGTGGTTTGTGAATATTTTTTGTATTTATTTGTCTATCTTCTAATACTTTTTTCTTTTTCTCCTTTTTTATTTTCTTCTTTTATCTTAAAATAGTACAAACATAATAAATTTATGTCCTAATAATTACTTATATCTAATTATTATTTAAACATATACACATTATTAACATTTCTAAACAATAAACGTACAACAATATTTTGAGTTTGTCCAAATTTTTGTAGACTGAAGGACTGGATTCAACTCCCTGGGGAGCTGTTTATATTAACATATTACAACAGAGATGAAGAACATTTAAGATAAGGTAATGTAGAAGTCTAGGCATCTACAGGGTTTATGACCTGTCAATGGCTGGTTTAAGTGGCCACTTTACACACTGTGTAACATTCATCATTCTGCCTATATTTGAACATCTATATTCCCTCGATTCTTTCATCTGTTGATGTTTGTGAAGTTAAAGAGCTAAAACTTTTATTTTTGCGGGTGAGATTCATCTAATTGAATTATTTCACCTACATACTAGGCAACGCCTGTAGATGCCTAGACTTCTATATTACCTTCTCTTTAATGTTCTTCATCTCTGTTGTATTATTTTAATATACGTACACTTAAAAAGAAAATTTCTATAAAGCTAGCACGAATAAGATTACTTTTTAAAAACAAACTTATCTGCTAAACACATGTTTTTTTAACTAACATTTAAATGAAATAACATTTTTTTGCTCTCTTATTTCCAATGGTATTTCCTTATTATATAACTGTAAAGCTCGGTGCATCAAAGAGTTCCGTGTATTTGTTTTCCTACGAAATGGTAATCTTACTTTATGTTTATTTCTTGTTTTATATATGTGTTCACATTGATTAGAAAAAACCTTTTGTGAAAACTCTTTTGAGGTATAACCATTAATCATTTAATGAACAAAAAATTACATTAAAATATATTAGCTGACGTACTGCCATAATTTTTGCTTGTTTCAACATCAACTTTATTCTAGTGTATTCATTTTTTCTCAAAATTACTCTCATAGCCCTATTCTGTAGAACAGTAAGTTTATTTTTTTTCCTTTCAGTTACCAAAAACAAAATACTACTACAATAATTTATATAAGGCACAATAATGGAGTTATAAATCATTCTGCACAAATCTGCAGTTAGATATCTTCTTCTTCAGCCTTCTGTCTTCAACTGCTGACTATGAGCCTTTTTCATGCCCTTCTATTTATTTCGGTTGCTGCTTGCGGCCAATTTTTACCCCCTACATCAGCTATGTCGTCAAACCATCTTTTTTGAGGTCTTACGCCTTTTTTATTCTCCTGTGGGGACCAGAGAGTGAAAAACGAGGATTTGTTGTTGTCTATGGCCGCAGTGCCCAATAGACCTATATAAGGGCTCGTATAAAAAATAAAAAAGGCTAAAGATATATAAAAATAGAAATAACTGGATTTTTATATAAATTTCCTTAAATCAGTACTATTACTCAATGGGAAAAAGGAAAAAAGAGGAAAGAGGAAAGGAGGAGAGATTGAGGAAGAGAAAATGCGTGTTTCTTCAGACGTGATTTAAACAGCGATACTCACATCTAAAATGTAGGTGAAATAATTCAATTAGATGAATCTCACCCGCATAAATAAAGGTTTCAGCTCTTTCACTTCACAAACATAAACAAATGAAAGAATTGAGGGAATATAGCTGCTCGAATATGGGCAGAATGGTAAATATTTCACAGTGTGTAAAGTGGCCACTTAAACCAGCCATTTTAAGGTCACAAGCCCTGTAGATGCCTTTACTTCTATATTACGTTCTCTTAAATGTTCTTCATCTCTGTTATAATATGTTAATATAAACAGCTCCCCAGGGAGTTGAATAAAATAAGATTGAATAAGATAAGTTGATATGATTATGTATGTATATATATTAGAACATAACTATAAGCACCTGCTGACGAACTGCATTTTATGCAGTTCAGTGGGACGTAATAATTTATATGTTAATTTTTGTATGCTTTTGATAAATATATATATTTTTTTTAATTTTAAAATTTTAAAAATGCATCAAAATATGTTTAAGTTTCGTGTCACACAAAATGTCTTGGCGTGTTACCAGTGACACGTGTCATACGTTACCCATCACCGTTGTAAAGTAACGCAACATGTGCCTGACAATTCAATTTCAGGATGTGATGACTCCTATATGGAAATGTCGTTTATTTTCGTCCCACCGTGTATCATCCCGTCCCACTACATGTTCAGAACACTTCATCCCTTGCACACTTGACCAGAAATGAGGTTTCGAAATAAATAAAGTTAGCTCGAGTGCTATTTGTAATTCAGGCTAAAGTTACCCGTGAGTGCCGTCATGTTACATCACAATGAATGTTTCGTAACATTACCGTTTTTTTATGCATATACGGCAGTGCTTAGGGCACTGTGTTGGTACAGCTTACCCACCACATACCGCACACCGCATCTGAGGACAAAAGTCTCCTTGGCGGTGCCCACATCCACGGAAAATTTGCTCGTTGTCAAACGAGAAAAGCTGCCTGAAGGAGCTCTTTGAAATCTGGTAGCTTTAGCATCTTTGTGCTGAAAGAAAGTAATCCAGAAGTACATAAAATGTACTTCATTGGATTGAGAAGAGAGGGAAGTGAATTCTTCACTGACTGGGATTAAATTGATTGGACATGATCAATTCGCCGAAATTATTAGAAAACTTTTTAAAAGCCTTGAAATTCTTTTTAGAAGCCACCAGATCTGTATATCCGACAGGGCCTATAACAGAGACACGGATAGTAGCGAGAAGCTCCATTCGGTAATCTTAGAGAAGGGGAAAGGGACAAGATAACAGGATGTGTTCAGAAGATTGGTTAGGATATCAGCAGCAGCACGAAGGGGCGTCAACAATATTAAAAACAAATAATTTTTGACTAAATTTACCATGACCTGATAAAAACTGCGTAGTCCAGTGATCTGGGATAACCCAAGAAGATTCTAATTCTACTGTGTTGGTACAATCCAATACTGTAAACTCTGTATCATTTTTATGCTTGTGATTGTTGAATGGCCCCATGTTTTGATACCATATCTTAGTATAGCCTCCACATGAAGATGCACATGTGTAATTATTGAGGAATGATGCCTATTGTTCCAGTGATTTGGTGTCCGTTTTGTTTTGTTTTACGAGACGTAACATTCCAGTTACATCAATTAAGATAGATTAAATTCATTCCACGTCACGTTTTCATGGGATCGATTTAGATTTCATCCCCCGTATAATCCTTTATATCGTTCGGAGGCAAAAAACCTCCTAGTCCCACCCGGGATTTAATTAAGCAACGGCTAAAGACTGCCGGCCGTTTTCCGAAATAGCCGGATTAGGGTAATTGTTCGTAACTTGCAACTATGGCCATTGTATGGGGCGACCTAGATCACAAATTGCCCGAGAGCGACCCTGTTTTTCAAAGTTAAATGGCTAAATGCGTGAAAAACGTCAACAAAACTGCCAGTCAAATTAAAAACATACTACTAGTGCTACCATAACGGAAGAGAGAATGGACCGCCACACACGTCTATCCTGGCAAACATTTCTAGCTTCTTCCACATTCATACATGCCCTTCGGTTTTGCTTTTGACATGACCAGATTTAAGATTTTGGTTTATCTGATCATGCCACGTCTTCCTTGGTCGCCTTTGGCTCACATTATCGTTCATTTTTGCCATATTTTTTTATTTATACTTTTACAAACATAATTTTTTTATACTTAATAATGTTCCCTCACTGGGGTGTCCCGTGCAGAGGTCAATATTTTACAAAATGTGCAACATGCCTAAGATTAGCTATTTAATAAAGTTAACATAATAATTACAATTAAAAAAACGTAATTAATTAATTCGATTAACCTAATTATATCTAACATATTAAACAATAAAAAACTAAAATATTTATAAAAAACAAACATTCTTAATTTTTTTACTTTAATTTTTATTTTTAAACAACTTCTATTTACCAACAATATTTTGAGTTTGTCCAAATTTTTGTAGACAATGACTGGATTCAACTCCCTGGGGAGCTGTTTATATTAACATATTACAACAGAGATGAAGAACATTTAAGAGAAGGTAATATAGAAGTCCAGGCATCTACAGGGATTATGACCTGTCAATGGCTGGTTTAAGTGGCCACTTTACACACTGTGTAACATTCACCATTCTGCCTATATTTGAACATCTATATTCCTTCAATTCTTTCATCTGTTGATGTTTCTGAAGTTAAAGAGCTAAAACCTTTATTTATGCTGGTGAGATTCAACTAATTGAATTATTTCACCTACATACTAGGCAACGCCTGAAAATATTATTTTTTCAATTTCTATACTTCTTCATGGACCAGGTAATTTATCAACAATATTTTGAGCCATTAACAGGTCATAAGCCCTGTATATGCCTGGACTTCTATATTACCCTTTCTTAAATGTTCTTCATCTCTGTTGTAATATGTGAAAAATAAACAGCTCCCCAGGGAGTTGAATCCAGCCCTTGTCAACAAAAATTTGGACAAACTCAAAATATTGTTAACTTCTATTTATGTTTATTTTCTTTTTCTTTTTTGTACTTAAATTAATAAACTTACGTATAATTACTTTAAAATACGGAAACTTCACTGGTCCATTAGAGTTAAGTCTAACTGGGTAAAATATAAAACTATGTAACTGTACTGTATGTTTCCTTAATAAAAGAAAATAAATAAATAAAAAATACCCAATTTATATAGACCAATAGAAAAAATTTCATAAACAGTGCACACATTTCACCTGTTTGGCTTGATCCACTCATCGATCCGTGCGCAACCCACCTCCACTATCCATTTCTTAATTGCAATTTCATATTGTGAGAACTTACATATTGTCCTTATGGATAATTCAAGTAGATTGTACACTACATATATACTTGTTTTTCCATTCTTTCGTCGTCCATTCGTTCTACGTGACCAAACCATCTGAGAGACCTTTTCTTAATCTTATCAATTATACTTGATTCAGATTTACACTCTCGCCTGATTTTCTCAATCGTAACCCTGTCATACATTGATTTCCCACATCTTCGTCTAAGCGATCGCATTTCGATCGCATTCACTCTGCTTCGTCCTTCTTCTGCCAGTTCCATGTTTCACTTCCATACATAAGTGCTGGGACAAAATTATTAAATAATTATTATGTATGCCGACGACATTGGACTATTCTATAAAAATCAAACAGACGTATTAACAAACAATGACATAAACAAAGACCTAACTATGTTGACTAAATGGACAAACACACACTTACTTACACTTAATGAAAAAAATTGCAATATTATCTATTTTGAAACTAGAAAAAAATGTCATAAAGTAGATGCTTACATAAATAATGAACGACTTACTGAAATTGAACATGTTAAATACTTAGGACTAACAATAGACAGACAATTAACATGGACAATTCATATCAACAATTTAATTAGCAAAGTAGCGACATTATCGAGTCTTTTTTTAAAAATCAAAAGTTTGTTCCAAAAACGGAAAAAAATCTAATGCATGAAACCTATGTAAAAACTAAAATATGCTATACGCAACTATTATGGGGAGCAGGATATCAAAATGACATAAACAGACTACAAAGACAACAAAATAAAATATTAAAGTTAGTATATGACCTTCCCTATTTAACTGCAACTAGAGAACTTTTTAAACAAACTAAGCAATTAAATATAACTGAACTCTTTCAACTAGAATTATTAAAATTTATCCATAAATTAGCCACTAATGTAATTGTAGACGAAAAACTAAAACTAGTAAAAAATTGTAGTCAACATGGACATAATACGAGAATATCAGACAAATACCATATACAACTTTCTAAAACAAGACAAAGACAATCAAGACTAATGAAACAGGGACTGAAATTATACAATAAACTACCAGACAAAAGTAAACAAAAGACTCAGACAAACTTTACAAAAGATGTAAAAAATATTATTTTGAACAACAGAGTATAAATGAAAAATGTATATATTATTTAATGTAAAATGAATGTTATAATCCGTAAGGGTTTATAAATAAATTTTCAAATGAAAAAAATAAAAAAAACTCTATAGTGCACTGCCAGTTTATCAGTTTGTGTTTTAATAGTAATGAATAAACGAATTTATAGTGACCGACCGAAGCTTCGGTCCCGGACAGTTTCTGCCAATAAAACGAATTTCGGCCGCGGCTTTGATTTCGGTCAAAAATTAACCGAAACTGCGGTTCAGCGAAAATCTGCGGTCGGGATGTGTCGCATTACGTTCGGCTATACTCGGGTGGAAAATTAGCGAAATCAGAGATATGGAATTGTTGTTCATTCAAATAATTAGTTATTTAATTGCCATTGTCTAACATCAAAAATACAAACAAGTTGTTGCTTACTTTAAAAGATCGCCGTCTACTGTTGGACATGGGGGTGCTTCATGACATACTCAGTGGACGCCTTGATAGTACGGCTCTTTTGTTGGAGTTATCATTAAATGTCCCCGGCTACCGCACCCGTCACACGTCGAGCTCTTTATTTCATGTGCCAGCAGTTCGTACGAACTATGCCCAGAACTCTCCACTTATACGTTTTGCTAGTGAATATAATTTGAACTTTCCCCTTATTGATCCATTTGATTGTAAAAAATAACATTTAAATTGCGCGTCTTAAAACATACTTTTTTGTCTTATACTTAGTTTCAATAATAAAGTTTTATTTTATTTTATTAAATTTTATCTCTAATTCTTAATATTTTATATATATTTATATTTTCGATACCTGACACCCTCTTTCCAATATAACACCCACACACCCACCCTCTCACTCACTTACACTCACACAAACACACTAGTATGTATTGTACGTGTATTTAATGTATTTCTGTGGATATCTGTCATTGGTTTTATTCTCTGTATATGTTATTTGTTATATTTTTATTACATGTATTACTGTTGATATCCCCAATAAATAAATAAAAAATTTAAAAAAAGACTGATTTTGTGATTAGTTGACTACATTTAATAGTTCTAAGATTTTTCATATTTATATTTTTGTAATTCCTTTACAGTCAAAAAGTTGAAGATCCTATAGCGTACATTATTTAACTGTGTCACATGTAGGATATATGTATCATATAATAAAAAATAAACGAGAATTTCTAATTTTATTTTATAATTATATATTATGTAGGTGCATATAATATGCATTTGTGTGTTCGTTTTGAATCAACGTTCGCGTATTGTACACCCTTGTTTTATTGTTGACATTATATCGTATTTACTGCATTTTGTGGTTACCTACCGTACTCGTATTGTATGGGACTCGTCGCACATTATTCATTCAGTGTGTATCAGTTCAATTTTAAAATAAAATGCTTTTATTTTCAGAATACGGTATAGAAATTTTACATACACAACAACAACAACAAACCATCACGCCGTTTCCCCGTAGGGGTAGGCAGAGAGGATAGAACGCCATAACACTCTATCTTGGCATACAGACCTCGCTTCCTCTACATTCATACATCTTCTCATGCACGCACGCCGATTATTCCTACTTTTGACATGTCCATCTTCAAGTATTTGATGGACTTGATCGTGCCATGTCTTTCTCGGTCTTCCTCGTTTTCTGCATCCATCAACATTTGCATCGTAGATCCTTTTAGCCGTTCTTTCGCTGTCCATTCGCCCTACATGTCCAAACCAACGCAGCACCCCTTTCTTGATTCTGTCAATAATGCATGTCTCAGCCTTACACACTTCACGGATCTCGACATTTGTGCACCTATCATACATCGTTTTACCACACATTCGCCTGAGGGATCGCATTTCGATAGCATTCAACCTTCTTGATTTAAATTTTAACAAAAAGGTTTCAAACTTTTTACAAAGCTCTTTCTTGTACCATTTTTAATATAATTACAAGTTTTAAACATTTTTTTTATATATACTTACGCACCCACACACACGCACCCTCTCCTTCATTCATTCCCACACGCACATGTACCTTCTCCCTCATTCATTCACGCATACACATGAATACAAACGTCACACACATACAATTACGTAAACTCTTTTCTTATATATTATGTGTCATTAGATTTACAGTGGATTTTTTTAATTGGCTTGAGTATTGTTAATACTTTTCTTTTGTTTATGCAATAGCTGTAAAAATCAAAAAAAAATTATTTTTTTTAAATATATACTTGTTTTACCATTCTTTCATTGTCCATTCGTTCTACATGACCAAACCATCTCTGAGACTCTTTCTTAATCTTATCAATTGTACCTGACTCAGATTTGCACTCTCGCCTGATTTCGTCGTTCGTAACCCTGTCATACATTAATTTCTCATACATTCGTCTAAGAGATCGCTTTCATCCTTCCTCTGCCAGTTGTATGTTTCACTTTACTTTTACTTTGAAAAGGAATAACCCGCTAAGCCTCTATTTTGAGGCTTGTCAGCAGGTGGGATAGAGGGGATATGGAAGAAGGTAATGAAAAATACACCACAACACCCAGACCAATTGAGAAAAAATCCTTCTTGGATTTTTTTCTTGCAACTGGCGGGAATTGAGCCCGCGACGCCAGTTTCACAGTTAGCCGTCTAACCAACTACGCCACGGCGCCTGATTTCAAAACATAAGTGTTGGTACTAAAACTCACTGCACTGTGATGCACTGCCAGTTAAACTTCGATTGACATATTTTATTAACTATTATTGTGATTAGTGTGCCGTTTATTTTGTTGCGCTCATTTACTCTCCTTTCAACATCTTTTTCTACTCTTCCATCTCTTGAGACTATGCTTCATAGATACACAAATTCTTCTACTTGTTTGATACATTCGTTATTTACATTTATTATGCAGTCATTAACCTCAATTCCTATTTCAAATACCATTATTTTTTACTTATTTTCGTTCATCACCAATTTGCTCTCAGGATACACTATACATTCTAGAGACTATTTGTTGCAAATCATCCTTTCTGCTTGCAAACAGAACTGCATCATCAGCGTACAACAAGCGGCTTACTGAAAAACTATCAATTTTTGCTTCGTTCCATCTCTTTCATACAGTTGTCCATGTATAAATTAAACAACCATGGTGACATTACATATCCCTGTTTCACGCCTTTTGAGATTGCAAATCAAGATGTGAATCCCCCATTAACTCTTATATTAAAAACATTTTACTTATAAACCTGGTATACAGTTACACCTAGGCATACTGGTTTAATAAGAATGGGAAAACTGTTATAAGGATGATATTACCATTCGTATTCTACAACAATGCCTAGGCGTAACTTTATACAAAATTTATGAAAAAGGCCCTAAAAAACTGTTTGTTAGGGAACGCTACAGAAATACAATGTTTGTATGTACAAGTACATATATTACATATAAAATTAAATGTTAGAATAAAATAAAGCTGCTCAAATCCTTGTCGGTCTCGTGGCGTATTGGTCAGCGCGTTTGCCTACCACCATGCAAGAGGTTTCGGGTTCGATTCGCGACATGATTGACCTGAAAAATTTATTTAAAAGGGTGTTTTTTTCACAAGAATATTTTACAGTATCCGGATTGACACCCGTAGCGTAAGACTGATCATCTAACCTTCATGAAACAAATCAAAATGCATTGTGATTGGTGTACAAATGCAGTGTCTAATGCACTATTAGGTGCGGAAAGGGAATTATGATGAATGAAATCCACAAAAATACAATTTTAAATATCCCCTGAAGAAAAGATTTGCGATGTATGCGTGTGTGCGTGGGTGCGTGTGTGCGTGTGTGCGTGTGTGCGTGTGTGCGTGTGTGCGTGTGTGCGTGTGTGCGTGTGTGCGTGTGTGCGTGTGTGCGTGTGTGCGTGTGTGCGTGTGTGCGTGTGTGCGTGTGTGCGTGTGTGCGTGTGTGCAAGAGTGAGGGTTTATGGGTGTGAATTTTACTATACGCAAATACCTATTTTGTTTATTTATTTAATATTTTACATTCATGTACATTTTATATAAATATACGCGCGGGCATATTGTCTCAAGATAACTAGTTAAAAATAGTTATTCCCACGTATCTGATATATTTAGTGTCGGGTGTTGTTCTTATAGAACAAACCTTTTGAACTTTTTCAAAGATGGTGAATGGTAATTCTATTTATTTATTTATTCATTTCATAATATATATATATACAGTTTTTTGTTCACTTTGCCTAGCTGTCTAAAACAGAACTTATGATTTTCTTGTTGTTTTACTGTAGAATATTTTATTATTTAAACTTTCTACTGAATATGCTGTATAATTTTTAGGTTAATTTTTGAAATACAAATCTTGTAAATTTTTGGTTTCACTTTTTTTTTACAAATCTTGGGTATAAGTAAATTCGTGTTTTTTTTTAAAAATATATACATTAAGCCAAATATGTTAATATTATAAATGTTTGTAAAAGGCAGATTTGCCGTTTATGTTAATAAAATAAAACAAATTACTTCTTCATACCTACCCAAACCATGATGTTTTCAGAGCCCATCAAACTCAAAAATTGCTCTCCTTCTATCGATTTACTAGTCTAGGTAAAGACAGGTCGTAAACCCTGTAAATGCTTAGTGTTTTTATTTCTCATCCAATAAATTTCAATTTACACACAAAGCGTATGATCTGTCGTCAGCTGGCGTAAGTGATCACCATTCTGCATATCGAAGCAAGAACGAAGAACATCGACCGATCATATGACTTTTTATGAAATAATAAAACCAATGTTTGATACGCCTGATCTACTGAAATTGATTTCATTCTATGTACCACCTAGATTAAGCAGAACATCTACAATATTTTACTGTCAAAATTCTCGAACGGTAGCTCAATATAACTCACCTATTCTTAGATTACAGAATACCGGGAATGAATATGCATCACAACTAACTTAAAAAATAAAGTGACCAACATATTTTTATCAAAAAGAGCAAATCATCTTCAGAAGATTGGGTTGGAATAGTTATAATTTGATTGATAAATGTATTTTGTTGTTGTATAATTTCTTTAAAAATATATATGTATTTCAAGTAATTAATAATGTGTACAGTACGAGTATATTAATTTTTCATACTCGATTTTTTTAAAAATATTTTTATTTTTAAGCACTCTTTATACCACATATATATGTAAATGGCAGAAATGCCGTATATAAATAAATAAATAAATATCAAACTCTCATATTCGCTTATGACATTTTCGATTCTCTATATGTACTTGGTTTGGATATTAAACTCCATGCGTATTGGTCTACTATGGAGAATGAAAGTATGGAGAATACTACTGACATCTATTGTAGATTTTAGCATACATTTCATTAAATACGAGTATACTAGGATTGACAAAAAAAAACTTTAATTTATTGGATAAAAATTTACGTACATTGCCAGTTGGCAATAAGCCAGATGATGTAAAGGAGATCCGGAATGAAACGGCCACTTTTATACAAACTTCCATTTTATTCAAACTTTTGCCTTGAAACACAAGCCAAACATGTTTAATTATTTCATATCCGTTACACATATTGAAAAAAAATGTTTATTAAATTATCATAAAGCAATAAAAAAAAATAGTTTTTGTCAACAACTTAATTATTAATCTAGTCAAAATATAAGTAAAAATAAATTGCAGAGTCATCTGCAGGCGATTACTAGTACTTAATTTAACTCGGAAGAGTCTTAAATACATAAAATAAAGTAATATGCTAATTAAAAATACTTAACTTCAATATCAATACATAGATGGCGCTCCAACTTGCTTGTGAATGGTTTCTCATTTAATAACATATATACAAAAATCAAAAATGTTACCTGTGTCGATATTCGCTAATAAGCGGAATGGGGAATGTTGTAGTACGTAAAGTGGCCACTTAACCCAGCCAATGACAGGTCATAAGCCCTGTAAAACGCTCGAATATCCATAATCCTGAATTTGAAAAAACTTAATTATTATTAATATTTAAAGCATTAACTTTGAGGTCAAACATTTTAATTAATGTTATTAAATATTTGTACATAACCACTTACCGACTTTTCTATGCCTACCGGTTTCGAGACGAATCCGTTTCTTCGTCAGGACACCAATTAAACCAACATGCAAACCAACATGCAAAACCCACCATACACCTTCACCATAGTTATTGCACAAAAATATAAAACCAACACGACATGCATTTTAATAAGCACGTGCACTGATTAGGACAAACATGCACTGATTAAATTTTGAAAATATTCAAACAAAAGAACGAACATGCAAACCAACATGCAAAACCCACTATACACCTTCACCATGGTTAAAATATTATTTTGTTTGAATATTTTCATAATTTAATCAGTGCATGTTTGTCCTAATCAGTGCATGTGCTTATTAAAATGCATGTCGTGATGGTTTTATATTTTTGTTCAACAACTATGGTGAAAGTGTATAGAGGGTTTTGCATGTTGGTTTAATTGGTGTCCTGGCGAAGAGATGGGTACGTCTCGAAACCGGTAGACATAGACTACTACTACTACTACCATCACGCCACTTCCCCGTAGGGGTAGGCAGAGAGAATGGACCGCCACACACGTCTATCCTGGCATACACTCCTAGCCTCTTCCACATTCATACATCTTGTCATACATGCCCTTCGGTTCTGTCTGCTTTTGACATGACCAGACTTAAGATTTTGGTTTATCTGATCATGCCACGTCTTCCTTGGTCGTCCTTGTCTAACGTTGCCGTTCATTTTTGCCATATATACTTGCTTTACCATTCTCTCGTCGTCCATTCGTTCTACGTGACCAAACCATCTCAGAGACCCTTTCTTAATCTTATCAATTATACTTGTCTCAGATTTACACTCTCGCCTGATTTCATCATTCGTAACCCTGTCATACATTGATTTCCCACACATTCGTCTAAGAGATCGCATTTCAACTGCGTTCACTCGGCTTTCATTCTTCCTCTGCCAGTTCCATGTTTCACTTCCATACATAAGTGTTGGGACTAAAACTCCGTTGTGCACTGCCAGTTTAGCTTCGATTGACATATTTTTATTAGAAATTACTAGACATAGAAAAGTCGGTAAATGGTTATAAACAAATATTTGATAACATTTTTTATTAGAACTCAATTAGTCCGTTTCAAAATACCGTCTTTTTGAGAAAGAAAGTGGTTGTTATGAAACGGACACAATAATGAAATGAAAGATTTATAAATTTAACTATTTGGTTTAGTAATTTTGGTAGGAAATAGTATCGACCAATATAGTAATTATACATTTAACACGGTGAGACATGAGCAAAATAGTTATCTGTGAAGATATATTTTTTATATACTATATTTTTCGGACCAAAAAAGCACGCCTTGGCTTTGAAAATTTGGTCTTTTTTATATGGTTTATTCAATGTGTCTTTTCGTTCAAAAATTTGATTTTCTAAAAACTGACAAATAATTCTGGAGTGCATCTTTTGATCCAATACGTCTTATCGTCCGCAAAATGCGGTATGTATTTTTTGTACAAAACGGGTCAGAAGGCCAAATTTTAATGGTGAATTATAGCACAGAACACCCAAACTTGAGAAAAATCACATAAAGTTTTGTCTTCTCATCGGGAATCAAACCCAAAACCTTCCGTGCGTGAGTCAAGCATCTTAATCACTACACCGCGTCGGCCACTGCAGTTTTCTCGAAGAAGCATTATAAAACGGACGTATCTGTTCTGGTGATATTTGTGAATGGTGGGAGATTGAAGAGTTTGTGTATTTAGAGAGAAAGACTGAGAAATATATTGAAAGGAGGGTAAGTGCTGGGAACAGGGTGAACGATGCAGTGAAATCTACCTTGGCAAACGATTATTTGTAGCAGGTGGCAAAACTAGTAGTTCGCAATGGAATTCTGGTGTCGACCCTGATGTTCGGAGTGAAGTATAAAATTGGAAAAACAATTCTAAAAGTAAGTTGAATGCTGTTAAAATGCGCTTTCTCGGACAAATGCGTGGTAAAATAATGTATAATAGGTGCACAAATGTCGAGATCCGTGGACTATGTAAGGCTGAGACAAGCATTATCGACAAAACCAAGAAAGAAGCGCTGCGTTGGTCTGGACATGTAGAGCAAATGGACAGCGAAAAAATGGCTAAAAAGATCTATGATCCGAATGTTGATGGATGCAGAAAACGAAAAAGACCGAGAAAGACATGGCATGATCAAATCCAACAAAAACTTGGAAGATGGACATGTCACCAGGAGGAATAATCGGCGTGCCTTCATGAGAAGATGTATGAATGTATAGAAAGCGAGGTTTGTATGCAAAGACAGAGTAATATGGCGTTTTATCGTTTGTTGTTGAGAAAAACTTGATTCAATTAACATTTTATTATCAAAATCAAGTCCCGTTCAAATGAACTGTCGGTAGAGTATATTACATAATGTGCTGCAAATGTCCAAATTTAAAGTCGTTGGCGCCAATTTTATAGAAAAATCGATTGTCGGCCGTTTCATAGCCCGGCCGTTACATTGCGGATCCCCTACAATTAAAATTTTACAAAAAGTCCAAATACATTAATTCATTTTTTGTAAAGAAAAGTTTTTGACGTACTGAAATTATTTTGATAACATGTTTACAAGTTAATAAACCCTTGTAACAAAATACTACCCCACTTTCAAGTTAAGCACCGTTAAAGTTTGGCACGCTTTCAGAACACTGAAACACACCCTCTTATAATATAAAGTCAAGGGGTGAATATATATTATTGACCTCTTGACCTAATTTTTGGTTCCTGACCTTTGCAACAACCCTTAATTTGAACTTTCCAGGCGAACGCAAAAATCGTGCTTAGCACCTTGCTAATTATATTTTGTAATAACTTGCAAAATAAACATCCCTACTTTTGCTGGCACTGCTTAAAAGAAGCTGGGAAAATCACAAAATGTTTCATGCTGACCCCAATACATGCAAAAAGATACATATTTTAAAATTTTATTAGTTACTTCAAATGCAGATCGTTTTCAAATGTTTTATGTGACTTACGAATGCCTACAAAAACAAAATATCACATCTACAAAAAAGGTGTAAGGCCTGCACTAAAGGCTTCCAAACTTGATTCATCGTATCTCCTATAATTTTCTGATCCTGCAGCAAAGCGAGATCTCACGGTATTTGTGTGATTTAGATTTTGGAAAAAACCTTTTTTTTTACTGATCATTGGTGGAAAACAAATTCCCACGCGGCTGCGGGGCGAGAAAAAGCGGGAGCGAAGCCCTAGGGCTTCTACGATAGTAGACTGTATTTTAATTTTCATGAAATAAGTAAATATCCTCGATATGCAGTATGCAGGGTCAATCGGTCACAACTCCAACAAATGAGATGGATTAGGAATAGATGCCACTAACCTGGTTCGCTCTTGATGGAATTGCGGTGGTTTGACTGGTCAATTGCGAGTGGCTTCAACACTAGGACAGGCCTCCGATCGAGAGTTGAACACTGGTGGGTGGTGGAAACAAAGTCCATGATGCGGCCACGTTTAACAAAGTAAACGCGCATTTCACTACCCGAGGTCTTAATGTGGCGGATTATCAAAAAATACCGGGTGGGAAGTGAACAATTGAACGTAGTTATGCAGAAAGCAGCCAGCCATAGAAAAGTGAAACTGAGATAATAGCACGTTTGTGAGAATAGAGAATTATCAAATTTACACAACAGTTGGAATGTTTTTGACTTTGACAAATGATTAACAATGAATACATTAGTTTTTTTGGTATTTTAAACAAGAATTTTATTATGTGTTTGAACAGTGTAAATAAATTTTAAAGTACCGTATAATTTTTCTAGTCCTGTGGGTGTTTTCTGCAAATTGAGAAATTCCGTTTTAGTGATCGACACTATTTTCAGAAGGTGATTTTTACAGTTTTTTGTATGAAAGCGGTCCGGCTGTTTTTAGCAGAACATAGAATTGACCTTACTGCACCCGATAACATCAATATTTCATTTTCTCAAAATTGTGGACTGGCTGCTTTCTGCATAACTACGTTCGATTGTTGGGGGTAAAAAGGATGTTGAAGTGTGACAATATTTTAACAATACATACCCACATAATTCGCAACCAATCATAGACTGTTCATTTTTTTATAATTAGAATATTTAAAATAAGACACACAGTAACATATTTTTATGTCTGCACTAATTTTAAAATTTTGTATATATTTCATTTATTAATTGATTAACACATACGAAGGGTACATGGCTTATAACGGGTTCGTTGCATTTTTTTGATTTTCGAGATATTTTTGCATTTTTTTTCTCCTGAATGAATTCCATAAAAGGAATATTCTATACTAACAGCTCTGTCTTATAAACGGGTGGCAAAAAAAAAGAAGCTAAAAAATTTTTTGGAAAAAAGTGTAAAAAGTTGAACGCAATAATAAAAAGAAACATTATATGAGAGAAAAAAAGTTGCCTGTTTTCCACTAACGATAAAAAAAACCTTGTTAATATTTATTTGATGAAATGATATTATTTAACAACGTTAAATAAAAAAAATTAAAGTTATAAAGTTTATATTTGAAGCACTTACTTTGTGGTTATTTATTCTAATAAAATAAATAAAACAACTTTGTTTGTAACCACTAATTTTTATTTTTCACCGACCGGTTTCAAAGCAAACAAGCTTCTTTGTCAAGGTTTACGTAAATATTTTTTTTTTAAATTTATTTCTTAAGTTAGCCTATATTAAAACTAATATAAACTATTATGTACATTTACATCATCTATTTATATTAACATTTCCTTACAGTAACTTATACATTTATTTTTAAATTCTTTCAGACACTTTTCATTCTTCATACATTCAGGCTCTCATCATACATTTTTAAACCCTTATACATCAAACAATTTTGCGACTCAGCTCTTTTCAATAATGGTAGTCTTATTTTATCCTTTTGTCTAGTAGCATATTCATGACAATTTTTGTTTAATGAATTGATTCCTTTTTATTTTATTTTTATTATTTCTATTTTCACTAAATATTACACGTGGACCCAATGAATCAAGTGGTTTTTTCTTACACGAGTGGTAATTTGATATCATTATTTTTGAAGTAAGACAGGAGAGGACTAAAAGAAATATTGTTTATTTGGTTATTCATTATTGTTTTCTTATTAAAAATCGCTTTTTTAATTTCTAAGATTTCTAAGTTGTTTAATTAGTTACGTAAACCTTGACGAAGAAGCTTGTTTGCTTTGAAACCGGTCGGTGAAAAATAAAAAATAGTGGTTAAAAACAAAGTTGTTTTATTTATTTTTTTATAATTTAAAAGTTATTTACGGAATTCATATTATAAGTGTCAAATATTTTGTTATGTTGATACCGAAGTTTTTTAGATACTCTGAGAAATATCTTAAAATCTAAAGAAATATAATAGGTGTTTTTTCATGTAGCTAATAAATATTTTTGTTATTTTTAATAAACTAAATAGTGGGCCTCCATATCAATGGAAACCGTGAATTATATTTGTTTCCAAAGGGGAAACGCCGTCAGCTAACTTTTAACTTCCGGTTAATTTTTCGCTAACGAAAATTTATGGACTAAAATACAGAGTTGCTTTTTACTTTTATCGGGGAGTTTTCAAACAATGTGTGATGGCAAATAAACAAGTTTCCTGAAATCCTGAAAACTCCCTTTCAGGATTTTCGGAAAATTCTTTGCCGTTGGATGAAACAATTAAGAAGATATGCGGCTGGAGAGCGGTTTGATGAATAGATATTTGAATATCTGTCGACTCTCGCAGAGGCTTCCACAAATACTATGCGAAAAAAAAAAGAACTGCACATCGGACTGATAATGTCTAACTTTAATCGGTAAAATCAACGTTTGGCTGTCTCATTTTTCTACCCATAAACAAACAAAATTTACAAATTAAATAAAACGATTTGTATTACAAAAAGAGCGCAAAGACAATAAGAAATCTAGCCCCTATTAAATTGTTTATTTTTTATTTGACAATGAAGTTTAAAGTTTGAGTGATATTTAAAAAAAATAAATAAAAAACAAATTTATAAAAATAGAAGTTAGATTACAACAAGTCTTGCAGCTACTGAGCGCATGGACGGTTGGAATTCTAGACTCCATTCACTAAATATGGATTTTTTTGTTGATAACATTTACATCTTGAAGATAGATTACTAATCGTCTTGCAGCTACAAAGTGCATGGGCGAGTGGGGTCCTCTTGCGAATTTCGACTCGTGAGAATTAAAAAAAAAAATTAATGGCGTGTCACTACTCTGAGGTTATGGCTGTTAAAAAATTTACAGTCTGCTAAATGCTTTAAAACTATTTTTAATTCAAACCTTGTACTATTCGTTGGATTAAGCGAAGCTTTGCAAGTAATATGTGACAATAATGTAGTGTTATAATATGGACAGATATTGCATATTAATATCGAATGGAGATGCAGTCGAGTGCATCGAAATGAATAAAGTCATCAAGTGTAAAGCGGTGTACTGTAATGGAATAGGCTTCATGTTATAATAGATAATTGAAACTCAAAATTGAATATCATACTATACTGTGAGCTTTACTTATTTATTTTTTATTTATATATTCATATTTTTCTCTTACAAATTATAATTAATGATCAAAATAATGTGACCTCACTGGGGTTACCCGTGCCAAGGACAATTTTTTTATTGATAAATTTATTGCAAAAAATAAAATGTCTTTAGACCTCCTAGGTTGAAAAAATGGTAAATAACAATTCAAAATGAATAATAGCCATTACGGTGAACGCAAAAGATATTCGGAAGCTCGAATTTGAAGATGGTTTCTCAAAACAAAGGCGTGTTTATCAAAATCAAATCTCATGTTATTTTCTAAGAAATGTAAGGTTACCTGCTTAACGTCTTGGAGAAAGACCTGCTATTAATTACGCTTAAGTTGCTATTAATCAAACGAGACAAATTTCGTATTTTTTTATTTTAATAGATTTGTTATAAGGTTTTGTAGAATACATATTACATAATAAATAAAATATTATTTTCGTTTTTGTGGTCTGACTTTTATTCATTTATTTTTTTAATTATTTTATAAATAAAAAATATAATTCATAGAGTACATATTATTTTTTTTAATAAATTTATTGCCTAAAATAAACATACATATTTGATGACAGGGAATCTATATAAAACCAATTAATGTAAAATGAAAACGGAGTTTTCTCTGTTTATGATAGTCTCCATCTAACATGGCACAGCCTGTTCTAAGATGGAGATTTACTATCTTTAGAGCATAAGTAGTCCTATGCTAAAAAAACAATAACAAAAAAAGAAAAACTAAAACTACTTATTTATAAATACCTAGATAATCAAATGTAAGAAATTAAAAATCATTATTTTACAAATATAAAGTATATATATGTGCCAAGAATGCATGTAACTTAAACATAAATAATATGGTATAATATAATATATATATAATATAATGAAATAAATATAAAGCAATGAAATACATTAAAATATAAATAATATGTGTACCAATTGAATTACATATATTTAAAAAAAAACTTTTTCAATATTATTTTTTGGATTTTTTTTACATTCGAGAATAAACAAAAAAGACTAACTTAATAAACAGAGATGATTAACAAAATATTCACACAGCCGTAAAAAACTAGGTATATATGTATATCTACATTATTTACATTACAAAACGCACAATGAAAATAACCAAACCTAACATAAGCTTTACACTTGTGGAGCAGTTGATTTAATATTGGTTTGGGCTAATGAGACAATCCATTTTACTTCTACCTAGCTCTACTATCCATTTTTTTATAGCCTTTTTAAACATTTTCTCTTTACTGATAATAGATAGTGGAAGTAAGTTATAGATTTTAATAGAATAATACTCAAAATCCTTTTGTCCGAAAGTGGTACTAGTTTGTATTCAAGCGATTGTATGGTTTGTATGTAATGTATTGTAGGGGTTCTGTCTTTCATTTGAGTAAGAGTAGTTTTTGAATCTGTAAGTGAGTATTGTTTTAGCGTATAATTGTTTTGGTGTCATAAGTTGTGATATAAATCGGCACCGATTATAAATCGGGTATGAAGTCAAGCTTGAAAATATTGGTAGAATAATGAAACAAGTAAAAATCAGAGTATTCTTTATTAAAAGAGGAAGTGGAAGGTATTTTGAATAACATCGAAAAAATTGAAGAGCTAAAAGTTAAACAGTTTGTCTTAAATCAGGGATTTTTTGTGTCGTTTGATGACTTTTTGAAAGTGTATATTTTTTCAGAGCGTTAACACACCTGAAAACTCTTGAAAAATCAATGATGCTTATAAAAAGTACAATACAAATAGTATTTTTTTGTAATATAATAATTGTTTTATTAGAATTAGACTATTTTAAAAAATTGCAATCACATAATATGTGATTTTAATTGAGTTTGATTATACTGCTTTGACTGTATCTTTTACTGTGGGCCTTCCTTATTTATTTATTTATTTACACGCCCTACGGGCTTTTACATATATTAGAAATTACATTCAAGTGCAGCAGTGAAACAAAAGTATGTAAATTTAGTTAAAATTAAAAATAACATAAGAAAAGCTAAAAGATACAATAATAAGTAAAAATAAGGAAATGTACCAATATAGGTATAGGGTACATAGAAAAATATTTAATGAATTTACATATGAAAACATACACACATACATATACATACATATAAGTTTATACATTATTATAGAGATACATGAGAAAACAAAATAGTAAATAAAGAACAATATTAAGAAATTTTATACAAATTAATTTATAACCTTTTGAATATTTAACCTATATTTATGTAAAGACCGACGAAATATATCAACTTTACCATACTCGTTACCTAGCCGGTGTAGTCTAGATATTGGTGAATTGTAATGATAATTGTGACTGCCAGGAGATTCAAAAAATAACGTTAGCTGCCGAGTATTTCGAACAGGTACTTTTAAGCTGATAATACTAGTTAATTCCGGCACGTCCAATACGCCATTTGAGTATAAAGTTAAGCTTGAGAATAGTGGTAGAAAATGATGGTATAGCAAAAAGTATTACTTATATACTTGCAAAGAGTTAAACTCATTTTAAATCTGGGATAGCGGCCAAGAAACTTGTACCTGCGTATTATGTGGAATAAGCACGCGATCTGCCAAAAGTCATATTTTTCGGTAATCAAAATGGATAGTTTTTTTTTAATTTAAAACAATTTTGAAGTCCTGCGGCCTTCTCAATGCAATTAAAGTGATTTTAAGTCATTTGTTTTAATAATATCTAAAATTTTAGATGTTTGAATTAATTGTGATACAAAAAGCAACACGAATTAACTAAAGAACTCGTTTTTTACGTTTTACTCTTCTTCCCAAGTTCTTCATTACACTGACAGTAGTCCTGATTTGATTTTGACGTTTGTTTGTTGTAGTTATCAAAGTTACTGCGCCCGCGCACATATCAGTGTTGACTGTTTCAAAAATTAAGCATGAAATAACCAGTGAATTGTTATTCCAGGTTATAGATATTTTTATAAGTAAGCTTTTTTTATATCGGTTATGAATAGTTAAACCGAGTTCAGTTATTTCTTAGTATTAACCTGGTATAAGGAAATCTAATAAGTATGGCCCTTTATGAAATACGGTTGGATCAAGAAATAGAAAACTTTTTTAATGTATTTTTAAAATGTTTCAAATCAAATCTCATATGAATGTCGGTTCAAATATAATAAGAAAAATTACATAAATTTTTTTAACTGTGAAAAATTATTTTCAATCAAAAACTTGTGTCAATAATTGATCCCTACGTGGAGTATACAATAGAGAAATATCACATTCTACGAATACCAAAAAAATATTTTAAATTAATTTAGAATAATTAATTGTATTTTCAAAATCAATATGGATATTGTGGACAAATGTTTTCATGCATAAATGTAAAAAATAAATTTAATAAAAATACGTTGCCAGAAAAACGCGACGAGTTTGGCCTTGGTTGTTGTGACGTCAAGATTCGTGATAATGTTTAGAACTATTTCAACGGCCAGGAACAAATAAATATGAATCGTGACGTATTAGGGCCGTGGCCAATGGAATGACCGTTTTTGCCGGATTGAAAATTTACAAATTAAAAAATGCTACTAATTATTACACAAAATTTTTTTTTTCCTATACAGTATTTCATAGACCTTTATTACTTTAAAAATCTAAAAAAAAAGTGAGATTCCGCTAATGAAACTCAAAATTAAATATCATATTTTACTATTTGATATACGGTTGAAACAGGAAAAAGAAAACCTTTTTAACTGTATTAAATATATTTTTTAATAAAATCTAATATTAATATCGGTTCAAACAGAATTTTAAAAAATATTGTCATTTTTTAAACGTTATTTAAATATTTTTAATCAAAAACTTCTGTCAAAAATTGATCCCTACGTGGATAATACGATTCGGATTTTTTATATAAATAAAAGATGAGTGATACTTTAATTCACAAATTTGAAATATCCAGTGACCGGTTTCATCGCTTTCGCGACATCTTCGAGACTGGTCAATTAGGTCTTAAACAAGTTTCTTTTTGTTCAGTTTCTTGCATTTATGTTTCTTCATGTAACTGTTGTAATTGGCTTAGGCCGTATATATATAATAAATAAATATATGGTTATCTTTGCAATTTTACTTTGGACAATATTACAGCCAACTTCATCGTGAAGCTCCATCATTAGGCTTGAAATGACAGTATATATCATTACTCAAAGTTTACTAGTTTTTTAGGTTAACTTTTGTTTTTCTGAATTTGTAGATTTTTGTATCCTTTTTGTATCTATAATAAGTTAATATTAAGGAAATATAATACGCTTAGAATATTTTTCACATTATAATGATTTTCGCCCTTAAAATCTGTAATCAGAATTTTCTTCAAATTACGTTTTCCGAGAACCCACCTTAGCGGAAATAAATGACTAAAGGCCTGAAAGAAAAATGATTCCACCTTGAAAACATGAATGGCTAATGAAAATTGATAGCGCAGTACTGAAAGAAGCTTTCTTTCAATTCTTTCCAGTGAACCTTTCAGGATTTTCAGACTTAGGTATAATACGTATATACGAGTAACGATTTTATAAAAACGACCTAAAATCTCTGAAAAAAATGTTCCACAAATAAGTTATATTCCCTGAAAATTTAAGTTCGAATTTTTTAGAAACATAAAATCGGCTATTTAAATATTTTTTTCCTAAATAGTCAAAATATTTTTATTTAACTTTTTTTTGTAGATAATGTAATTTGTACATTGGCGGGCTTATTGCCAAATGGCAATTTCTTCCAACCAACCAATAAAATAAATGTTTTATTTTTATAATTCAAGTAACAGAACATATCCAATAAAAAAAAAAGATTAAAAAGCTAAAGATATATAAAAATAGAAATAAACACATTTGTTTATAAATTACCTTAAATCAAAACTATTACTCAATGGGAAAAGGGAAAAAAGAGGAAAGAGGAAAGGAGGAGAGATTAAGGAAGAGAAAGGAGATATTTCTTCAGACGTGATTTAAACAGAGATAATGTAGTAACATCTTTGATGGTGGATGGAAGATGATTCCACAGTCAAGCCGCATGGACACTATATGAGTTAGAGAAGAAAGAGGAATTGTGGATGGGTATTAAGAGAGTGCCTTGAGAATTAGAACGAAGAGGTAAACCATGAACTGATAAGCGTTGAAATTTTTCACGCACGTATATAGGAGCGTTAGGACTATGAAGTAAATTGAACAGAAGTCAAATATACATCTTAGTCTAAATATTTGCAAACAAGTATTGGATTGAATTCACTAAGGATTTTTTCATGATTTATTTTTTAATTTGTTAAATACACTCTTTTCGGTCTGGTGCTACATATGACAACACACACTCTCTCGTTTTTTGTTGTTTTAATGTTTTCAAATAATAAAAATAATTTATTACTACTACTACTTCCATCACATTATTTCCCCGTAGGGGTAGGCAGAGATAATGGACCGCCACACACGTCTATCCTGGCATATATTACTAGCTTCTCCCACATTCATACATCTTGTCATACATGTCCTTCGTTTCTGTCTGCTTTTGACGGGACTAGACTTTTTTGGTTTATCTGATAATGCCACGTCTTCCTTAGTCGTCCTCGACTCACGTTACTGTTCATATTTGCCACATATACTTGTTTTGCCATTTTTTCGTCGTCCATTCGTTCTACATGACCAAACCATCTAATAAACCAGCTCAGAGACCCTTTCTTAATCTTATTAATTATTCTTTAATCTAATTAACACTCTCGCCTGATTTGAAAATAATTTATCGTGGTAAAAATATTAAAAACGCAAAGTTAATTAATTTATCTATGTTAAAATAAAAATATTAAAAAATTAGAAATTATTTACGTATTCATTCACAAAATATTCCATTTTATTTATGTAAATTTAGAAATTACAACATTGATAGAGAATACCTTAAATAAGGAAATATGGAAGTCTGGGCATTTACAGGGCTTATGACCTGTCATTGACTGGTTTAAGTGGCCACTTTACATACTGTGCAACATTCACCATTTTGCCTATGTTTGAACATCCATATTTCTTCAATTCTTCTATTTGTTGAATTTTTAAACTTCTTCTTGGACCAGTTGGTTTCATTACAATATTTGAGTTTGTCCAAATGTCCGGAGACAAAATATTAGATTTTCCCCCTCGGGATTCATTAAGATTAACAAATGTATATTATTTATGTAAATGTTATTTAATTTTTTTAACAATGCAAATTTCAATAGATGCAGAAATAGAGTAAGACCGAGAAAGACATAGCATGACCAAATCTAACAAATACTTGAAGATGAACATGTCAAAAGTCTGTATGAATGTAGAGGAAGCGAGATCTGTATGCAAAGATAGAGTGACGTGGCGTTCTTTCCTCTCTGCCTACCGTTACGGGGAAACGGTGTGATGGTGGGTTTGTTTGTTTTAGTATATATATCGGGGGTTAAATTCAGTCCTTTTCTACAAAAATTTGGACAAACTACATTAGTGTAAAGAATAAAGTAGGTATATTAAACGTAAATTAAATTAAAGTTTATTATAACATAAACGGAAAATCTGCATTTTAGAACAATTTATAATATTCAAATATTTGGTTTAAAATAATTTTTTTTAAATATAAAAATAACCTTTTACCCGTTTTTATAACAAAAATTCAACAACATATTCAGTAGATGTTTAAACAATTTAAGAATAAACGTAAAAACATAATTGAATAATCAAATCTTTAAAAGTAATAAAACAAGAAAATCGCAAAGTACTGTTTTATATAGCTGGGTAAAGTGAACAAAAAAATGTACTACTACTACTACCATCACGCCATTTCCCCGTAGGGGTAGGCAGAGAGAATGGACCGCCACACACGCCAATCCTGGCATACAATCCTAGCCTCTTCCACATTCATACATCTTGTCATACATGCCCTTCGGTTCTGTCTGCTTTTGACATGACCAGACTTAAGATTTTGGTTTATCTGATCATGCCACGTCTTCTTTGGTCGTCCTCGTCTAACGTTGCGTGATAAATTTAGTGAATAAGTTGTGTGATAAATTGGCATATATTGCCAAAAAAAATTATGTTTTAAAAAATAAATATAATTACATCTTCCAAAAAGTTCAAACGGTTTGTTCTATGGAAACAATACCCTACACTAAATATATCCGATACGTGAGAATAACTATTACCGAATTCATGGAGTCTATTCAATACAGCATTACAAGTATACACTGTCCGTGAATTGTTGCTACAAAACGGTGGCATCTGCCTAGTCATTCTTTCAGGCACCCTAAAGTTGATGATAGATAACAGTTCAGGGCAATCCCATATTGAATTTACAATTTTTAATAAATTTAAAAGGTCTATAATTTTCTTCTATCGTTAAGTTTTAACATATATAATGTTTTCAGTGAAAAATCGTAATTTAAAAATTCATGACTGATTCTGTGTTTAAAATTTACATATCTTAAGATATTCTAGTTATACTCTAACTGGCTTCTCACTAATGAAGTATACATGCCACCTTTTTCCCGGTTTTCCTCGTCTGTTTGCATCAAAATGAAGCAGCCTTGAACCAAACTAAAGGTAGAAACAGTAGAGCTACCGAATATCGATTTTGGTCCATCCCTTAAAACCTTGTAGGCAGTATATAGATGTTTACCCATTTATTGTAACAATAGAGGTAGAATTCGCGTGCGTAAATCCAGAACACCCCTTTTCAAATTATGAACGATTACGCTTTTTTTAAACAAAAGGATATTATTGGATATTGGAAAATGATTAAATTTAGCTCTGTGCAAAATTTGGTTTTTCAATAAAGGTTTTTGGGGAATAATTTCTGCAGACTAAAAGGGTTGTGAGTGATAAATTGGCATATATTGGCGAATCGTATTTTTATCACAGTTTAATTTACGTGTCCGGGCGGAACAAATAATACAGATCAGTCCGAGAAAAAATATTGAATATGGGATTTAAATTGTATTAAATCATGCTTACATATTTAAAAATAAATCACAAAATATACAGGAAAAATATGTGAAATTAGTTGGAAAGTTTGAAATTTAGAAGAAATTGAAATATATATAAAAAAAAAGTTATACAAAGAAAAGGAAAAATTATAATAATATAGGTAAACAAAAAAAACAGTAAGCATATAAACAAAAAATTCAAAGATATAAGTTTATAAAATAAATGCTGAAACGCAAACAATGTAAATAAAGTGTTACGGTAAGCAAGAAAGAAAAATGTGAGTAAAATTTATACTTTTTTTTTTTTTTTTCTTTTTTTTGCACCACAACAGGCCAGGAGGCCCAATAACAGTGGCAAATTACATTACAGAACAACCAGGCTTGAGAAAAATCATATTTGTAATTTTTGTGTTCTCACCGGGAATCGAACCCGGAACCTTCCGTGCGTGCGTCAAGCGTCTTGACCACTACACCACGAAGGCCACCAATCAACTTAAGCATATTATTGCAAAAAAATAAAAAATAAGAAAAATATATGAAATGCGTATTTGCGAATACTGCGATATTATTGCAAATAAAAACAAATAAGGGTTAAAAAAATTTTTTTTTTAACGTAAGTAATTTTTTATTTGTGGAATTGAATAATCAATGATAGTTTGACTAGCAGCACAGTATATTTACAGTTAATATAACAAAAAACATGATAATTTTGACAATTATTATTATTATTATCTTAATAGCTCTCTAGGGGTTTAATCCATTTCTTGTCTACAAACATTCGGTCAAACTCAAAATACAGTTTGATTTAAATATTTCATTTAACTTTTTTTCATGTCTGCAGGAATCAAAACTGCGGCGCAATCAAAATTGATTATCGACGTGCTTAAAAACATGCTAAGCATTTGAGCGATCACAATGAACAATAATGAACAAGCTCAAGTTATCGCGGTCATAAGTCAACGCATGTATTATCTCTAAGTCAACGCTCGTGTCGATTTGTTTTATGTTTTCCTAGCGAATAAATACAGTTCATTGCCGAAAATTCGACGTTTATTATTAAAAATAATACAATATATTGCATTAGCAATAAAGTAAGGAGTATCTTATAAAAAAAGCAAAAAAATAATTACTAACAATTACAATGGCGACTGCTTTTCTTGAAATTTGGCTTGCCGACCGCCGGCTCAATGCAAAAAATAGAATGATAAGTTGTGAACAACAAATGAAACCTTATTACTTTACTTTACTTACAGTTTTTGAATATTTTTCATATTTACACCGGTGAAATTCAAATATGTGATTGCACAGCAGGATTATGCGTCGTAAAACGTAAATATTGTGACATTTAATATGAGTTGTTGCTAAGCATCAGGTTGAAGTGTAACAATATTAAAAATATAATAATCCCGATCTCACGGATTTTTATTATTATTATGGATAACTTATATAGCGCCATTTTCGTAATAAAATACCTCAAGGGCGCTTTACATAGTGATTCTATTGTTAAATTAATTTAATTGAAGCTTTTAAATTTGTAATTTAATTAAAATAATTTATTTTGTTGTCACGTGCTACGGATTTATTCAAATGATTTAGAGAACAAGTGGGTTTTAAGTTTTTTCCGAAACATCACTTCACTTTCACAGCCTCGCACCTCTGCTGGGAGAGCATTCCATGCCATAGGGCCTGCGACCGCAAATGCGCGTTCACTAAATTAAGTGCGCTGTTTGCGTAGAGGTATAATAACTTTTCCTCTCGCCGTAGACGTAGCTGATCTAAGCGTGAGACGCCTGTCAGCTAGTTCATCTGGAATGCATAGTTCCCTTAGATATTCCGGAGCAGAGTTGTGCAGTGACTTAAACATAAGCCAACAGAGTTTGTATTCGACCCTCTGTGGAAAACGTAGCCAGTGTAATTGTAGTTGTAAAGGATGTACCATTGTGATCGCGAATACGACAAACAACCATGGTGAGAAATTGTTATCATGTCGCTTATTAGCACGTCAATAGTTGTCTATGATTGAGCTACAGAAATTATTTCCAAATAGCGTACTACCATAACACTACAAACAATGATTTATGCTAAGTATCAATTTAATTTCACACGTAGTGTTGCCACACTGAATTTGCATTTAAGCGCTGATAGCGAATACGTTGTTTGTCCTATATACCTCCTGGCAACTCTGATCTAACATAATATCTCCTGTATGCATACGTCATCACTGAGTTAAGTGTTCAAATGTTGAAACAAGGGTGTTTGAATCAACGGACTATATGGTAGCAATTACTGGTGGTTCCTGACCAAAAACCTTTGCTGAGCGTTTCTTTACATTTTGTAACGTGTACCTGTTTATTTATTTCACAATTTTAAAACGTACAGATGCTCTTTGTTTCAGGTCCCGACTAGCTAGGAAATTCTTGTGTTTAGGCAGGACCTTCTTTTTTACATGTTGATAGCGCCACTTGCCCGTTAGCAGATGCACGCTCGAAACTGCTGGTTCGTGAGATGCGTTATCCTTTATTCACTTTGCTACAGAACCCTAAATACAATGACTGCAATCACCTACCTGGTTCTGGCACCTTTATTGCTGGTACTTCTGTCGCGTGGCAGTCAGGATCCGATCCGATCTTGTTGTCAGGAAGGAAGGGCACTTTCGAATTACACAACTCAGTGGATTTTATAGTTAATCGCAAAATATCTTCTTTGCGATCGCGGGGAGAATATAAGCAATCACATGTACACACGCCCAGTTCAGTGGTTGTTCTGACGCCGGAACAACATTGGTACCCACGGTAGACAAATACAACATCTTAACCAGGGCCCCGTAGGTAGCAAATAAATCCGAACGCCTCATCCTAGCAAATGTGGTATATATATATATATATATATTTATATATAGAGTGTGCATATAGAGTTTATGTGGCGTAATCAACATAAAAATGCTGGGTATGAGACAACCGTACCTAAAAATAACACTTGCACACTTCTGGTTGAACAATAAGGAGAGATCTTCAAAAATGTCCGTACGAGGTTTTCTCAGAGCACAAATTATGTCGCACCGAGAATGTTTAATATTTTGGAAGATTGTATTAAGCTCTCAAGCAGACGTATAAATGCATCTATTCTCCAGGAACAAGACATAGGAGAAAGAATGAAATCCATGTGCGAGAAAAGAATCCAGCAGTTCTATGAGCATATTTCCAGAGGAGACTCTGATAGTTTGGAGAAAACTATTCTCCTGGGATGTGTCGAAGGGACAAAGTTGCGTGGACGTCAACCGACAAGATGGAGCGGCACAGTCACTAAGTTATCAGAATCATCACTGACGAATGCCTATAGAAGAGCACAAGACCGTTCCAGATGAAAGGAGATTGTCCACAGACGAGCCATGCCTGGAGTCAGGCGTAATCACCATCCTCAGACATGAGGCGCGGATTGAAGAGAAGGTGCCAAGATTCGCATCCATATTCAATTCAATTCAATTTATTTATTTTTAATATAACATATACATTAGAAACATATATTCAATACGTACATATTATAAAAAAGAAAAAATAATACACGAAAGATACTCATGTCAAAGTAGTCGAAGAATCCTGCTTTGGAAAACCCCTTCAGATACGTGGAACAGATCAATATCCAGAGCGATGTTGTTCAGCATAGCGGTAGCCCTTCCAATGGGCAGGGTAGTGGTCCTGTATATCGAAATAAGAAACAATCTATGCTGACGCTGTCTTAAGTTATTATCAGGAACATGCAAACCAATGCTCATCTTAATCTCAAAATTATCGATCATACCGCGCAACAATCGATAAAAATGTGTAGTCATATACACATTCCTTCTAGTTTCTAAACTGTTGTAGCCAAGCATACCCTAGAGAAACTCGGTCGGGTAGAGCCGAGGATAATACTCGCACTCTCTCATGTAGAGATATCTCAGAAACTTCTTTTGGATTTTCTCTATCATAAGAGAGTACTTCAGTTCATGTGGCCCCCAAATCATCGAGCCACTCTCGAGTCTACTTCGCACCAAGAAGTTGTAAAGAGTTTTCAGTACGCGGGGGTTTTCGAAAACCCTGGCAGTACGCAGAACGAATCCTAACATCTTCAATGCATTATCACTGATTGTCTCTATGTGTTCATGAAATGTCAGAGTGCTCACAAATCTAACGCCCGGATCCTTAACATTCGATGTTCGTATCAGATTCTGGTCATTTATTTTGTGGCGAAAAAAAAGAGTTTTTTGGGCCCTAGTGAAGGACGTGACCGAACTCTTGGAAACATTAAACCTAAGTTTGTTTCGCCTTCCCCATTCAGATATATTATATATATCCGCTTGGAGAAGACGAAAATCGTCAGAAGTTGTCACCTTTAAGAATAGTTTTAAGTCATCCGTAAACAACAGAAAACTGGAAAAATATAGGAGTACTGGCATTATACAAGAGTTGAACAATCGGCATTTCGTTTTTATAGACTATAAATAACAAAAATGTACAATTTCTGTAGGTAACATTTATCTTTTTAAATCAACATTATCCTTTTTAAATAAAACATCCTTGGTATCGTACATCTCTGAATTGTCAAACAGTTCAAATATTGAATTTAGAATCCGTGTTCCACATTCAAAGCACGCTCGAACAGACGCGCAACGAATAGTGACCCATATCGATCATAGGCGAAGTATAATGTATTGAACCTACTGCTAGCCATAGATGTATTTTAAATTGTGAAAGTTCAGTGGTAAAAACTCGGCAACTTTCAAAGGGGAGCGCTACAAAATTACTTTACAAGCTTTAAGCAAAAGACATAATATTCTGAACTTCAAACATATGAGAAAAAAAAAAAAACAATTTTTTCTTTAATGTGTTTTTTTCTTTTCATTTTAAAATAGGTATACATAAGTTACAAATACAAAAAAATAACATTAACACGAAAAAAAATCCACAGAGGTTTGGCCTGTGCGTGGGTATCCAATTTATTTAAAATTGAAATAAAGGCTGCTGGAAGAATACGATCGATATAAAAAAGCTTAAAAATATGTGCTAAAATTAAGACACAATTTTTCGTCACTAAAAATGAGTAAATCATGACGGAATTCATTAAAAAAATGCTATTTATTTATAAAAAATATTATATGATTTACGCCTGTTATAGCAAAATAAATTAGCAATCATAACCGCTGAAATCTTTTAAGACTTTCTGATAGAAGAATCTTAACTGACCTAATATTACTTTTTAAGGTGATCAATCCATTAATTGACTGTCCAGATTTGCTGGAGTTGGTGTGTTTCCGTGTACTTGGTCGACATACCCGCCACAGATCTCCTTTTTGTTCTGCAAGTTCTAGAACCAACTATCACATGCACTCGCCTATCCCTAGGCTCCATAGATAAATAGGTACTTAGGTACTTGTTTGTGATTAAATTTTAAAACTAAAAATTGTTAATATTTAAATACTAAATTTTAGTAGGTAATTGTTTATGGTTGAATTCCAAAACATAAAATAATATTTTTTTCAAATATGGGTTTTTTTTTTTGCGAACGTCAAACTTCGGTCTTCTCACCAACAGAGGGGTGTACTTATGTCTGAATACGATTTAATTTTTTTATTATTATTTTAGTGTTATAAAAAATACAGTAAAAATAAATAAATAGGTAGAAATAATAAAGAATTTAAGGATAGAATCTGATTGATATCCACAAAAAACAAATGCTGTTTATAAACATTCAAAAACAATTTTTTTTACACACAAAAAACAACATCTTACCATTTTTTTGTAAATTAGTCAATTCATCACACGACTTGGAATTCTTTGGGATAGATCTTCCGGCTTTTCGTAGATCTCTTCGCGACTAAGCAGTGTGGGATGAAGTTGGGTTGGCATGGTTTAGCTCGAAGTTTTAGGTCTTTCGTTTTTATGAACATATTGAATATAATTATTGCTTTGCCCTTGTTTGTCTTTGCTAAATAGTTTCATGTTCTTTTTGTTCAGTTTCTTGCATTTATGTTTTTTTATGTAACTGTGGTAATTGGCTTAGGTCGTATGTATAATAAATAAATAAATGCATTCTCCTCAAATGCAACCCTGGTTGATCGATGAATGAAGCATTTATGCTCTTTACTTATTTTTTACACATTAGATTGAAGATTTTGATATCTACGAACACGCACAGTGCAAAGATCTATATTTTTCTTAAAACCGCACGTAAATCGGTTAAGCCGTTTAGAAGGAGTTCGGTGACATCACACGTACAGAAGAATTATTTATAGTATACATAAAGATATGAAAAATTATACCAATGCTTATTTACAAATGGTACCAATGCTTATTTACAAATGGTATGTAACATTGTTGAACTTTCAAATAAAATAAATTAAATAAATAATATATATTTTCCAATAATAATTTCTCGTAATTCGCGAATCATATAATATATAGTAACCACTCATTTTATAATCACACCCTAAAACTCATAAATAAATAAAAAGTAAATGACAAAGGCAGTAATATAAATAATTTAGAAATAACAGAAATTCACAAAAATTTTAATTCTGAGAACAACCTAATGAATAATCACACATTTAACCACCCCTCGCCTTTATTGACTATGTTCCCTTTGCGACCCCCCTCACCTCACTCACCCTCTTAGACCCGCGTCTGTTTACACTCTTAGCCGAGGGATATCTTTTTATTATTTTAAGAAATAAATTCTACTTAATGTCTTGTCCCTCATTGATCATGTTTTCATATCTGTACTTAAGATAACCATCCATTCATATGCTAACACCTTAGATAAGGGGAAAAAAAACCCCTGCTCTAAATTTCACTGATTAATTTGTTTATTTTTCGTTTAATTTCTATAACATTGTTAACAATATTCTGTGTTTACTATATTAGTTTTATATCACCCGTCGATGGGAGGAGTGCTCTCCCTAAACTACTGTTGTGTTCTTGTAAAAAAATAAAATTGTGTAACACTAATAACAAAGTTTTATTTTAATTACTACTACTACCATCACGTCATTTCCCCGTAAGGGTAGGCAGAGAGAATAGACCGCCACACACGTCTATCCTGGCATACACTCCTAGCCTCTTCCACATTCATACATCTTGTCATACATGCCCTTCGGTTCTGTCTGCTTTTGACATGACCAGACTTAAGATTTTGGTTTATCTGATCATGCCACGTCTTCCTTGGTCGTCCTCGTTGCTTTTCGCCATATATACTTGTTTTACCATTCTTTCGTCGTCCATTCGTTCTTCGTGACCAAACCATCTCAGAGACCTTTTCTTAATCTTATCAATTATACTTGTCTCAGATTTACACTCTCGCCTGATTTCATCATTCGTAACCCTGTCATACATTGATTTCCCACACATTCGTCTAAGAGATCGCATTTCAACCGCGTTCACTCAGCTTTCATCCTTCCTCTGCCAGTTCCATGTTTCTCTTCCATACATAAGTGTTGGGACTAAAACTCCGTTGTGCACTGCCAGTTTAGCTTCGATTGACATATTTTTATTAGAAATTACTGTGCTTAGTGCTCCGTTCATTTTGTTGCCCGCATTCACTCTTCTTTCAACATCTTTTTCTACTCTTCCATCTCTTGAAAACATGCTTCCCAGATACACAAATTCTTCTACTTGCTCGAGACATTTGTTGTTTACATTTATTATGTAGTCAGTAACCTCACTATCCCTTTCAAATACCATCACTTTTGACTTACTTTCGTTCATCGCCAATTCGCTCTCCCGGTATACATTATACATTCTAGAGACTATTTGCTGCAAATCAGCCTTGTTGCTTGCTAACAGAACTGCATTGTCATCATTCAACAAGCAGCTTACTGAAAAATTATCCATTTTTGCTCCAATACCCATACATTCTATCTCTTTCATACAGTTGTCCATGTACAGATTAAACAACCATGGTGACATTACACATCTCTGTTTCACGCCTTTTATTTATTTTATTTTAATAATAATTTTAATGAAGTGTTACGAAGTGAATGCCGATTCAATTTTAAAAAAATAAAAAATTTAAAGATCTTTGTTTTCTAGGTAAATTAAAATTTCTGGATTCACCAAACTTCCAACTTCCATAAAATGTTAATTTTGAAACAGACCGTCCGGAGTACTAAGACTCGGTCTATTGAGACTGTCCAATTAGCATACGAATTCGACCAATCTCGTTACGACTTTCAAATTTACCCTGATTTATGGAATTTAGAATTCCGTTTGAATTCGTAATGCGGCTGTTTTCATGTTTGAAATAAGAACCGCTGTTTAAAGCTTTAAAATTATATTTATCGAGCACCCTAAGTTGTTCGGACTAAATTTTGTAATTTATTTATTTTATTTGTTTACAAAAGAAAATAAAACACACATAAAAAAACCTAACCAGTTTTCAATATATCGTTGTTAAGTCTATCATGAGTTAACTTAGTCCGGCAAGGGATTTTTTTACGTATTTTACTATAGTCCTTAAAATATAGCTTGATAAGAATGACAGCTGTCAAATTAATTTCATTACTGATGAGAAATTACTGATCACTGATCAAATCGATTTTATCAGTTATTTCATGCAATCATGAAACTCTGTTTCCGAAAATTGATACAAAAAACTCAAAAACAAGCCTTTTAAATAGAGTGTTTTAACACAATTATTCACCAAAATATGAGACATTTATACTTTTTCATGAACAACATCAAATTAATTATTTTTTTAATTCGATCAATTTGTACCATCTCTAAAGTTTTTGCAAAATTGTAAAAAACCTTACAAAAACGTCATTAATAATTGGGTTTATTTTAGTTTTAAGGCTGACTTTATTTATTAATGTTGATGGATGTTTCAAGCATTGTATTAAAAAAATAAATTAACACGCCAGATACAAATGCTTTTTCGTGTGTCAATATAAATAACTCTTTTGACGTTACTACAAAGTTTTGTCGTCACTTTTTCTGACAACTGTCATTCTAATCATGTTACATTTCAAGTACCATAATTAAGTTTTCTCGAATTTATTAGGTGTTAATATAAATTGATTTTTTTCAAATTATACGCACTAAATTTTTTTTAAAAGGTTCATGTTATACGACAATTTTTTTCCCTACAAGATGTTGTAATTATTTTTACGTTACACATATTAGTTTATCTCATAACAAGCCTTGAAAATGGAATGTTAAGTATCTACTTATCTACTAAAGTGAGCATTTTCGATACCTGTTCTATTCGAGTTTTAAAACTGCCAAAGCTGCTCGCGGTATTTGCGCCGTGCACTGTGAAGATCCTTCAAATAAAAGACAGCTATTCGATGGTTTTTGCGTTTTAAATATGGTAATTTTAACCTGAAAAACTTGGAGCGTGTAGAAAAGATCAGAAGACTTCGATGAGATCCGCTTAAACCATATTATTCATGAAGATCCCCTTCAAACCACCCTAGAATTGGCTGAGCACATGAATAAAGAACTTCAGTACCACGGGAAATTAGATACAAAAAATATTTTCTTCGTTCGTTAAAAATTAGAGCATTAAATTATTGGGAAAAGTTTCTTGAAAAATATACGAATTTCAAAAAATAAATAAAAACGAACTTTTTTGGATGACGTCACTAGTTCATATAAATCAACCAATGGCAAGAAAATTGTAAAATATTTCCGGTTTATTTGCCGTCAACGGACCAATCGGCTGAACTGACAACTGATACTTGGCGTAAAGCAATGACATGCATTGTATTGAAACTAACACAAAACAACATTATTTTCTTTTGACGCGTTTTTTTCAGAAACATGTCTAACTGATGAAATGCTCATTTTTGTCTATTTGACATTTCATTTTAAAGACTTGTAATCAAATACAAAAATAAAAACAATAAATAAAGTACATTTAAGAAAAGGTAATATAGAAGTTTAGGCATCTACAGGGCTTATAACCTGTCATTGGCAGGTTTAAGTGGTCAATTTACACACTGTGTAACATTCACCGTTCTGCCCAATTTTTTTTTGCACCGCAACAGGCCAGGAGGCCCAATAACAGTGGTGAATTAAATCGCAGAACACCCAGGCTTGAGAAAACTCACATTTATTTTTTGTGTTCTCACCGGGAATCGAACCCGGAATCTTCCGTGTGTGAGTCAAGCGTCTTGACCACTACACCACGGACGCCGCCATCTAAATTCATTTAATTCGTTCATCTGTTGATGTTTATGAAGTAAAAGAGCTGAAAACTTTATTTATGCGGATGAAATTTGTCTAATTGAATTATTTCACCTTCATACAAGGTAACGTCTGAAAAAGATTCAATTTCTCAAGTTCTTCATGGACCAGGCGGATTTATCAACAATATTTTGAGTTTGTCCAATTTTTTGTCGACAAGGACTGGATTCAACTCCCTGGGGAGTTGTTATTATTAATATATTACAACAGAGATGAAGAACATTTTCCATGGTTCATGAGAACTATAGAAATTTTTAAAAAAAATTCAGGCTTTATGTTGCCAGTATTTAAGTGAAATAATTCAACTAGATGAATCTCAATCACATAAATAAAGATTTCATCTCTTTAAATTCTAGAATATAGATGTACAAATATGAGCGGAATGGTGAACGTTACACAGTGTGTAAAGTGGCCACTTAAACCAGCTAATGACAGGTCATAAGCCCTGTTAATGCCTAGACTTCCTTTCTCAAAAATGTTTATTCTCTCTGTTTCTCCAAATTTAAACATGAATACCTCCCTAGGGAGGAAATCCAGCCAGTCTGCAAGCATTAAACATACTCAAAACATCGATGCACTATTTTTTATCTTGAGAACCCTTGCGTTCCTTCTTATTTAATTATTTCTCAGTCCAGAATCCTCTTCCGGTCTTCATTTAAATTTGAAAAATAACAGACGCAACTTATGTCAACATTAAAATACTTTTCATACCACCGCTGGCGCTGTTCTATATTCGAACCCGCTCGACGTCAAAGTAATTTAAAAGTTTGAAAATCGATCATGGACTCCATAATTGGACACATTTATTCCGCGGGCTTTTACGAAATGGCCGGCTATTGTAGAGTGCTATAAGCTTCCAAAAAAGAAAGTGGTACAATTCGCACTCCAATTCGAGTCCATAATGGCCCTTTACAATTATAATTCAAAGGCCAGTAATTTTACTGTGTGTTGTAGTTTTATTTCCAAAGGCATTCGAATTACTAATGGATTGCAAAAAAGAAATAAATTAGTATTAAGGAAAAAAATCTCCGATAAATTTGGAACATATGGCTTCATTATTAAAAATTCTTGATAAAAATTGACTGTAACGAAAACGTTCAGCGTTTTTTTATTATTTATTAATTGACTTTCAAACTAATGAAAAAAAAAATATTTGTAAGAATGTATCGTGATATCATCGCTATGATTTTTAAAGTTTCGTAATTTTGAAGCTTTGGCTATGTGCGAAATGAAGTAATAAAACAACGGACGCGAACCTGACTTGGAAGGTTGCACAGAAGCTGGCAGCCGACAGAGATTTTTTACATTTTTTTTGCACCACAACAGGCCAGGAGGCCTAATTACAGTGGTGAATTACATCACAGAGCATCCAGGCTTGAGAAAAATCCCATTTTTAATTTTAGTGCTCTCACCGGGAATCGAACCCGGAACCTTCCTGCGTGAGTCAAGCGTCTTGACCACTACACCACGGAGGATGCCTGGAGGATCTTCGTGGACGCCGTATGCTTCAACTAGGGAGCGGACATGGATGATGATGAATTTCAAAATCACCCGCCCGTGACGTCACTAGTTGCCGTCGGTGGGTTGGCTCTCCAGAAACTTGAAATCTGACCACTGTAATCGATTGGTTAATTAACAAAAACTTGTGACGTAGTTCAAAGTAAATAATTTTTATAAGAACCTTTTTTTTTTTAATTTTTTTTTATGTTTGTGGCACTAACTTTGTGTATCATCGGAAAATGTTTTTTTTTAGAAAATTAAAAATATTTAGTGAACCATTTTATTTGTTTACACAACCGACTAGTTTCGGCAATACGTTGCCCTTTTCAGGGTTACTTAACAACGTATAAAGATTAACAAGTAAATCTAAAAAGGTAGTTAGATTAAAAAATTCAAATTCAAATATTTATTCACGAAGTAACATAACAAATAACAAAGGATTTAAGACGTTAAATTGGAACTTTACATCAAACCAAGAACCCTCGAGCAATGGTTCGACATTATTAAGGTATAATACTCTATAATAGCAAGAGTATTTGCCTCTTAAACATAGTTTCACTAATGTGAAAGGTGTCGATCTCCAAAGTGGTAATGTTCAGCTGCTTGACTGCTCTTCCAATCGGCATGACCAGAGGCAGGTTGGTTCTGGAAACCGGGAGGTAAAACAGTCTGTGCCGACGCTGTCGGAGATAGCCATCAGAAATATAAAAATTGATACTCTCTAAAATGGCCGAGTTGTCGATGAAACCCCTTAACAGTCTGAAAAGATGGGTCAGTGTAGACCCATCCCTTCTAAGTTGCAAACTATTGGTCCCAAGCATACCCAAGAGGAACCCAGTGGGATAGAGCCACGGATAACTACCATATAAAGTAAACCTACATAACATATAAAATAAACTGTTAACAAATTAGTGGGTGTCAATAAGGGTAGGGTAGGGAATAATTGTGATTAAACTAGGGTTAGACTTTATAGGAAAAATATTGAAAATAGAGCTTTGACTTAAGCTTACCATAATTGAGAATTGACTTTATTTAAATTTTGTTCAACGGCTTTTTTTTTAAATCTAAATTATTGAGTTTTTTTCTTTCATTATTTGACTGTAATATTTAGATTCCATCTTCAAAATTGGAAATTCCGGATCTTCGGGAAGGAGAACAAATAAAAAAAAATGAAAGGGAAGTTTAGGTTATAAAGATATCTCCATCTTAGAACAGGTTGAGCCATGTTAAAAGGAGACTATCATAAAGAGAGAATACTCCGTTTTCATTATACATTAATTAGTTTTATATAGATTCCCTGTTATTAAGTATATATACTATTTGTTTGCAATAAATTTATTTAAAAAAAAATTATATGTAATAATTCATTGGTTCAGCCGAATGAATCTCACCAACATGTAAAAATATTTTAAAAGTATATTGTTAAGTTATTGAAAAATCGGGTAGTGGTACTGTGGCTAGTGTCTCGGACTCACAGACCAAAGGTCCGTGGTTCGAATCCCACTCTCTACCCCAACTCGATTCCATTTTCTAATAGTGAGTTATTTACAGCTCGTTGAAAATGGCCCTCAAAATTAAATATTCGGGTTAATCATAAGACCGCAAATATTTCTTTTTTCTTTAAAAAATAAAATAAAAAAAGTGTCCTCGGCACGGGTAACAGTGAGGTCACATTGTTTTTTATTATTAATCATTGTTTGTAATGTGGAAAAAAAATTATGAATATATATATGAAACAATGAAATATTTGTCAGTGTGTAATAAGTTTATGTTCCTTTAATTATGTTTATTTTATTTTATTATAATTTCAAAATGTTAAATTGGTCAACTATATTATGAAAATCCCTCTCCTCCACTCCTCCGCTATATTTCCTCATCCCTTAACCTTCTTAAAAAACTCTTTTTTTTCTCATGTCTTATATAATATATTATTTTTCTCTTTACTGCGTAACATGTTCTCTCATTATATTTGTGAAAAACTTTAACTGGATGTATGTACTATTTTTTATATTTTGTATTCTTATATAACAACTGTTGTTTTACTTTAATAAATAAAAATAAAAAATAAAAATTATTTGTAAAATAAAATATTTATAGATAATATGGTTACAAATACATTAATCAATCAAATGATAAAAATATTTTTCGTTAATGAATTGCTTTCGTTTGCCATACTTTAATTAATCCCATTAATTTGGAAATCTTAACCCTTTCTGCCAAAACCTAATAACTCTCTTGAAATGTCAACAACGACTGTTTATTAATTACAAAAATAATTAAGGAGATCTTCTGCAAATGTTTGTTTTAGTTTGTGTTAATTACCGACGAGACAGGCCGTTTTATTCCATTATTCCTCATTTATACTCGTTCAGAATGCTAACTAAATAATGTTCCAAATTTGAAGTTTTAAAACAACAAATATTATTTATTCATTTAAATAATTAAAATACTCGCAGTTCATTTATAAATTTAAGCAGTTGTCGACATGGTCAGACTGGTGGAGATCTAGTGCGTGGCAATAGTTGCGAGCGTTTTGCGGCCAGTTTGAACTTGAAAAATAATTCAAACTTTACAATACTGTTTTCTTCTTCAATCAGACGTAAACTCTTTTAAACAATGCTGTAAGGTCGATAAATTAGAACTTAATATTAAAAAATGCAAAATAATGTCATTTCATCGAACAAAACAACCGATTTCCTTCGAGTACCTAATAGAAAAATCGATGTAATTAAGTCCATCGGGGATTTAGCAGTTGTTTTTTAGTATAAACAGACATACAACGAGCATAAAGATAATACAGTAAATAAATCACTGAAATTACTTGGCTTCATTAACAGAATATTCTCTGATTTTACTAATGTCCGTACATTCAAAACTCTTTGTTGCTCAACTGTTCGCCCTCTTCTAAAATATGCCTCCGTGGTCTGGTCTCCATTCTATGTCAATCGCATAAATAACATTGAATCAGTCCAACATCGCTTGTTTCGAAAAGTAGCGTGGATGCTTGGACTAGAGAGAGGTTATTATTCTTATGCTGAAATAGAGTCAATATGAAATATTTTTAGTCTACAAAAACATAGAACTTATATTGATTCCATATATATGTTCGGCATACTAAAAGGTATAATCGATGTTCCATCATTACTGGGACAAGTGAAATTCAATACTCCGACTCGTAGTTTGAGAAACAATGAAGTACTGTTCATCGATCAGCGTAGAACAAACTATGGCCTTAATTCTCCAACGATCCGCCTTTGTAGTATTATTGACTCAAGACAAGATCAGGATTTTTTTGGTTTAAGTTTACAGCGATTTCTTCAAGCACTAAATAAATAGTCCAGACCCCGTCTTGATGTCCCTTATGTTTGTCAATGCTTCTTTTCTTTTTTAAAAAGTGTTTTTAAATATTATTTTATTGTAATATTTAAACTCCATAAATTGTAGAAATGGACAATGTCCGTTAATAAACAAACTAGAATTTTTAAAATTTAATTATAAATTAGCCACTGATTAAATTGTAGGCAAAGAATTAAAACTTTAAAATAAAATGTTGTAAACATGGACGCAATACGAGAACATCAGAATTATATGCATTTTCTTTTGTTAGCGTGTTGTAACTTTTTGTTATATTAAAAAAAAATATCTTTTACAACATTCTAAAACGAGACAAGGACAGTCGAGACTAATAAACCAGGGCCTCGATTATGAACGCGATATTTATCTGCACATATCGAGACGGTATACTTAACTTCTGTAATATCTGTATCTACCCCGGTATGTTCTACCAACTTGTTATCTCGACGTCATATGATCGAATGGAACCAATGAATGACCCCGAAAACATAGTCCTCGTTCCTTACTTCATTAAAATTTCAAATAGTATCATTTATATTTTAAATAGGCTTCTGTGATAAAAAGTGCCCACTCCAAAGCGATTATCAACTCCAATGAATCCCAAACTAAGCAAAAAATGCTCGCTGAAACATATTTTTTTAATGACTTTTAACAATTACCAAGACGGTATGGTTAACTTTCGTCTGTATTTTTCTAACGATTAATTACAAAGCAGGCTCTTTTAACGTTTTGATACGTAAACTCAGAAAGATAGTAAAACAGATGAAAAAAATAGAATAACTAAATATGTTTTTTACAGTGGTAACATGTTATGGCTAGATGCTCTTGTATGTTCATAGGGCAGTATCTAGACAGTCTAACCACTGCATATAGCCACTCGTTTTCAAAACTGGCATTTATGTTGGAATTTAATCCGACTTCAAAATTTACTTGTTTCTTTCTCATATTTTTAATAAGGTTTTAAGAAAAAAATCCCAACCTCAAACGGAAAAATTGCCCGGTGGAACAATATTTTAGTCTCTTCTAATGCGTAGATAAACGTATCGAGGGGTTCTAGACCCATCGACACAAACCAATGTACTTACATCAAAACTTGATCGGTAATATATCTTCGTAATCGGTCTCGAGAATTGTATCTTCAACTATGACGTCATACTGAAGCTATGTGATTTTAGTGGGCAGATATGTGGACCGCGACGTACGCTTCCCCTTGTTTTTATCGATGTACCTACCTAAAACTTGAAGGTAGTGGATCGTTAGTGTATCTTCGTAAACGCTAGAGAGAATTTTGAAGAGAATTTATGACGTCCTTGTCTTCCTATCATAATTGAGGCCCAGGGACTGAAATCATACAAAAAGCTACCAGGCAAAACTAAAGAGACGACAACCTTTACGAAAGATGTTAAAAATATTATCATTAACAATAGAATATAAAAATATTTTTTCATTAATTTTATCCGTTTGCGTTTGTAAATTAATTTCAAATAATAAAATAAAAAAAGACGGCTGAGCTAACCTTTATGTAACAGACATGATATATTTGGTTTGCCAATGCAGTACCCTATGCACCAGTGCGTGCAAAATGAGGGATGATTATTATGAGTTAACTTTTACGTTTTGCTGTAATGTGTATTCGTTTTATTTTGATATTCATGAGTGATGCCCATCAACAAAACAAATACATATTTGTGTAAGCTATTTTGTTTAGTACAATTCAATATCCGTTTCCTGTTTCATTACATCCTGTCGTGGCAATAGTATCCGAGAAGTGGTGGGGGAAATTGCCGTGACGTCATCGTGTCACGGGAAAATGGCGGCCGTTTGTAGTTCAATAACTTAGCAGTAAAAAGGCGTATTGAAATTTACAGTTTCCGATGGTTTATTGGCATTTTCAGCGTTGGAAAACATTATTTTCCTTTATTGGGGCTTTTTTTTTTACCAAAACACGATAATATTGGCCGTAATATACATTTTTTGATTAACATAATCACTAATTTACGTTTTACGTACTATCAAAAATTTAATAACATATAAGCCCTAAATTTGTGGCTATTAATTATTTTATTTTTTTACCTTATTGATTATGTTTACTCTCTGGGCGCTCCGTGCTGAGGTAAACATTTTACAGTACTTTCAAATATGCCCTGAATACATATTATCATCATCATTCCATGTCCGCTCCCTAGCTGGAATATATGGTATCCACAAAAAGCCTCCATGCATCTATGTCGGCCGCCATCTCCTTTGCGTCCTCCCAAGTCAGGTTCTCGTCCCGAAGTTCTGACACAAACTGCCGGTGAACTGTCAGCAGTGGACGTCCACGACGTCGAGAACCTGATGCTTTGTGAGTAGGCAAGCGTGGTTAAGGCCCGGTTCAGAATTAACGATGTTGTCACAGATTGTTTTGAGGTCACCACCGGATTTCGCCAAGGTTGCGTCCTTGCACCGTTCCTTTTTAAAATTCTTATGGATTTTATCTTTAGAAAGTCGATTCCACTAGATTGAGGGGTGTTCAACTCCCCCTCTCAAAAACTCTGCGACGTAGAGTATACCGATGATGTGGTTATAATTGACGATTGGTGGTGTAGGTGATGTCTAGGATCGTAGATTTGTTTGTAGCTCTCTACTTCTGCGGCTGTCCTTCTTCGAATATGTGGTGGAGCAATTCCGATGATTGGGTAAACTTTATCAACCGGTATTGGTTTGAGGTATCCTGCTACAATTCGTGCCATTTTATTAACCTGTTTGGAGTGGGCAGATGTTTGCCGCACGTCCGGCACTCAGCTAATATGAATAAGCCTTGCGCCGAAGTTCTTAGTTCTGATGACGTTGCACCCCATGTGGTCCCCGTGAGTTTACGTATTTCAGTGTTTTGCAATGTTTTATCTTCTCTCTCATCCATTCTTAGTTCAACTCTCTGCCAGCCTCCCTATTTCTCATGTAAAATGCAGAAAGTTGTGTTTTTCTTGGATTTGGTTTAAGGTTATTTGCAATATAGTAGTCTCCAAGTATCTGAAGGTATTTAGACAGATTTTCCTCAACTATCTGAAACGTGTCCTTCTATGCAGTCACGGCTGTGTCATCGGCATAAATGAACTGTTTGGTTTTTAAGCCTGAAGTGGGTTGGTCGTTTATATAAATATTTAGAGAATAGGCACAAGAACACTTCCATTTTTTTGAGTTCTCCATCTGCTGTTTTTGCCTTGGAGGGTGACATAAAACCTTCTATTAGACAGAAGCAAACCGATAGTCTGGGCAAGCTTATATTCCTTTGTATGGGTGTAGATTTTTTGAGGAGCTTATACCCATTGGTGCACTGCGGGCATTTCAAATTAGAAATTCCCGTTATTTTTTTATCATATGATACATATATCTTACATGTAACAGTTCAACAATGTACGCTATAGAAACTTCAACTTTTTGACTATAAAAGTATAACAAAAATATAAATATGAAAAATCTTAGAACTATTAACTGAAGTCAACAAATCACAAAATGAGTCTGGTTTTTGGCTAATTTTCCACCCGAGTATAGCCAAACGTAATGCGACACATCCCGACCGCGGGTTTTCGCTGAGCCGCAGTTTCGGTTAATTTTTGACGGAAATGAAAGCCGCGCCCAAAACTCGTTTTACTGGCAGAAACTGTCCGGAACCGAAACTTCGGTCGGTCACTATAAATTCGTTTATTCATTACTATTAAAACACAAACTGTTAGACTGGCAGAGCAGTACGGAGTTTTGTCCCAACACTTATGTATGGAAGTGAAACATGGAACTGGCAGAGGAAGGATGAAGCAGAGTGCGTGCGGTCGAAATGTGGGAAATCAATGTATGACAGGGTTACGAATGATGAAATCAGGCAAGAGTGTAAATCTGAGTCAAGTATAATTGGTAAAATTAAGAAAGGGTCTCTGAGATGGTTTGGTCACGTAGAACGAATGGACGACAATAGAATGGTAAAAACGCTAATGTTAACAATTATTCTTTTCTCACTTGAGTTTCTTATTTATTTATTTTTTTGTCACATTAAATGTCTAAATCTTTTGCATAACTTAACTGGTCATTTTATGTTAGAAAATCGTTGATTTTTTAAAAATACTTTTTATGTATGACTGTATGTTTTCTGAATTCAATAAAATAGTTTTTAAAAGAAGACGTGTGTGGTGGTCCATTCTCTCTGCCTACCCCTACGGGAAAATGGCGTGATGGTAGTAGCAGTAGTATTAAAACACAAAACCCTAAAATTACACAAAAACCCAAGCAATTTCTCATAACTAAAATAGCAAAACTCCTGGATTACACGATACTGTAAAATTACGCAGCACACATATATTATTATTTTACGCACATTGACGTAATGCGTAAAATAAGAAGTTCAGTCTATAAAAATTCAGGGTTTTATGATAATTTTGCCCCGGATCGGCTGGTTGACCCAAAGAACGAATGTCATATAATAAAACCAAAAAAAAAATGGCGAATTCGGTGTCCTATTTGGAAACAGGGTTAGAATAATGCCTCGGGCGAAATAAAATGGCCATAAATTTTGAGAGGGTGGTATGAATATTGAAAGGAGTTTATAGGTGTTTTCTTTTACTTGGCCAAAATTCTTTTTTACTACAATTAATATCTCGAATTCTGACTTCGGTATTGACGTTTTGAGTACATGTAAATGTTGATAGACAAGGCTGTATTTCGCTCCCTCGGGAGTAATCAGGTAGAAGAATTTGTGTACCTGGGAAGTATGTTTACTAGGGACGGAAAGGCCGAGAAAGATATTGAAAGGAGGGTGAGTGCCGGGAACAGGGTGAATGGTGCACTAAAATCTACTTTGGCAAACAAATGTTTATCGCGGGAGGCTAAACTAGCAGTTCACAACGGAGTTCTAGTTCCAACTCTAATGTATGGCAGCGAAGTATGGAATTGGAAAAATAATGATAATATAAAAGTATGTAGGTTGAATGCTGTCGAAATGCGATAAAACAAATTCTGTTTATAAACATTCAAAAACAATTTTTTTTAAACACTTAAAAAACAATATTTTTCCAAGTTTTTTTGTAAATGCATTCTCCTCATATGCAACTCTGGTAGTCGTGAAAAAAACATTTATGCTCCGTACTTCTCTTTTGTATATTAGATTGAAGATTTTAATATCCACGAACACGCACAGTGCAAAGATCTATATTTCTCTGAAAACCGCACGTGAATTGGTCAAGCCGTTTAGGAGGAGTTCAGTGGCATCACACGTACGGAGAAATTATAAATATATAAAGATGTATATGTATTTGAAGTGTGAAATATTTATTTTTTAAAAAACGTTTATCAGGATTTTTATCTGAGAGTAACCATTTAGTCAAAAACTCTTGTTCTGGGTTTTGATTCTATTTCATACACAGAACATTATTTTCCACCCTCTTGGATACACAGAACAAATTATTGAACCATCAGATCGCTTTTTCAGCATAAAAAACAACCGCTGTTCAAGAATATTATATTTCGTTGTCCTTATGTGTAATTTATTCCAAGCCAATTTGTCTTTTAAGCATGTCGTTTCACTAAATAAATATTTAATTTTAAAACACGAAGAGGACACTTAAATATTAAAAAGGTTCCAGTAATTATCCTTTAAAGCAGGGGTCACCACCTTTTTTTTCAAGAAGCAGATCGTTTTTTTATTTCTAAAGCAAAAATTTTTTATGACATTTTCGTAAATTGAGATGTTCGGTGCTAAATATTTGGTATTTGAAAGTAAATTTCGCGGTTTATGAAATTGAAATTTAATAAAGCCATACAGTTTTTTTGATAAAATAAAAGTATGAAACCAATAGGAAGTCCGTCAGTTTTCAATCTTTTTTGTGCCGCTAGGTATTGCAATACAGTTCCTATTAAGTCGCGAAATTTTAAGCAATTTTTTCAAAAGATAAACCCTATTACAATTATTTTAAAAACATATATGGAACCTAACCAATATTAAATCACGTGCTCCACAAACGTATAGTTTATGTTATGTTTTACTTCTTTTTTGTGAGTTTTATAATATAAATAATAAAGGTAAGGAAGTAATAAAGGATTCTTGATTTGGAAAACAGTATTTTAAACATTATTTCTTAAGGGCTACTTTTCTTTGAGATGGTACTTTTGACATAAGACCATAATTGCTTTCATGCGTCATATTACAGGACATATGGTGTTTGACGCGGCCGTTTTTAGCACTTTTTATTTCTAGAACAATTCGGCCAGTTGACATTTTAATTGAATACCTAATGTTGACTGAATTCATGGTGTTATTTTTTATTTATTTTTTAATGAGTTGTGTATTAATGTAATGGATAATACATCTACATAATGTAATATATCACGAAGTTACATTGTGTGAGTTGATTTCATGGATGAGAGTTATTGTATCACACAGAACCACAAAAAAATATCAATTTATAGTATATATTATTTACCTTCTTTGTAGGTACAAACATATGATATTTTTTTATGGCTTACCTGTAAATAAAATCACCATTTGCAACTGCTATCTAGTAGAGTATAATAATATACCTCTACATCAAGCTATAAATAACATAATTTTGAAAGAAAAATTCAACATTTTCTACAGGGTTAAACATCTTAACTTTTTCATATAATATCATGACTTTTGTGTAGTAAAAGACCTGGGGCTCAATCACAAATGACTATCGACGTGCTAAAAAACGTGCTAAGTATTTGAGCGATCACAACGAACAATTATGAACACGCTGAAGTTATCGCGGTCGCGTCGCAAAACGCCAAACGCCCTCAACAATTGTTTCGTTTAATAGCTTTCTCAATTTGATTCAAAACAAATAAATAGTATGATAAATTGTGAACAAAAAATAAAACTAAATTATTTTACTTACAGTTTAGGAATATTCTCCATATTTACAAGGGTAAAATTTAAGTATGTGATTGATTATGCGTTACAAAACGTAAATATTTTGAATTTTGACATTTAATATTAGGTGTTGCCAAGCATCAAGTTGAAGTCTGACAGTATTAAAAAAATGTAATCAACGCATGTATTTTTTACATTTTTTTTTTGCACCACAACAGGCCAGGAGGCCTAATTACAGTGGTGAATTACATCACAGAGCACCCAGGCTTGAGAAAAATCATATTTTAATTTTTGTGTTCTCACCGGGAATCGAACCCGGAACCTTCCGTGCGTGAGTCAAGCGTCTTGACCACTACAATAATCCCGATCGATAACTTCCACGGATGTTTCATTGTGACCGCGCATACGATAAACAACCACGGTGAAAAATTGTTATCACGCCGCTAATTAGCACGTCGATAGTCATTTGTGATTGAGCTGCTGAAATCTTTATTGATGTGCGTGTGATCAGTCTGACATTATTATTTTACCTGCAAAGCCATAGGCCTTTTGAATACCTAGACTTCCATATTCCCTTCTCAAACATGTTTTCCCTCTCTGTTGCAATAAATGTTGATCTTGATAACTCCCTAAGGAGTAAAATCTGGCTTTTTCCACACACATTTGGAAGAACTAAAAATATTGTTAAATAAATCAATGCCTTGAGGTTCAAATTTAAAACAGGCAGCGCAACGGCCCGGAGTTGCCCCGCGGGCATAGTTTGCGACCCCTGCTTTAAGGGTTGCGGAAAAAATGGGTTTCCACGAGAACATAATTAAATTCTCTTTGTACTTTTTCAGCGCTGTCCTACACCGCAAGAATTTCAGGAGTTTTTTTTATGTCGTCTTTTTATTTGCAAACTCTGGCTTATCTGCTTAATGCAAAAAATGTTGACCTTTAATTTTTAAAAATACTCCCTGTACGGAGTTTGTGATTATTTTTGTGTTTTTTTTAGTTAGGTTGTGAGTACATTTTTAAGATTGTGGATTTGAACTACAGACAAAAAAACTGAAACATAATTTTATTTATTTAAAAAATTTGTAATACTAAGTATAGTACAGTCAAATAATTTAATTTAGGACCACCTAGGACTAACAGAAAAAGAATCAGTTTTGTGTACACAGCAATTAATTTATACAATTCACTTTCTAATGACCTAAAAATATACAAAACATACACGTACCTAAAAAATACCTAAATAAAACAGTCCTTGCAGCCTGTGTTACGAGTAATATGTGATATTATTTAATCGACTTTTTATTAAAACTATTGTGTTATTATATATAATATCCCCTCATACCAGCACGTTTGCTAATTGGGAATATTTCGAACAAATATAATATGTAATGTTGTATGTAAAGTTTAAAAAACCTCGTATTTTGTCATAAATAAATAAATGTAACCTAAATCCTAGTGCAATAGATGTTTTTTTGTTTTTTTCTAAATATTTGTTTTCTCCTAGAAAAATATATTGAAATTCAAATGCTTTTTATAAAATATTGATCAATTTTCGGCAGTCTATTTTTGGTTGGTTTGAAGATGCTGCCACGTTATCTTTTTTTGTAGGTAATTTTTAATTAGAAAATCTTCAAAACAAACACATAAAATAATAGCATATCAAAGCGAACCTACTCAAAGGCTTGACTTTGATTACCAAGTTCCTTTATCTCGCTCAAACAACAAAATATTTTTTCATTTAATAATAACAGTTTCAATTTCCCTTTTATGAAGTTCGAAAATAATCAAAGTCACCCCATTCCACTAACTCTACTAAAAATCATAGACTTTTACGTAAAAACTGTCGCCGCTTCCAATGACGTCATACTTGATGACCTCACGAAATGTTTGTTTTTATCTTTATTCAAATGACTAAAATCTGATTTCTTTGTATTTTTCCCTTATTTATTAATTTTTTTTAATAATTGTAGTACAGATTATCTTGTGATTTTTAAAATCAATTCATTAGCTAATAAATAAAATCCATTATTCGATCTGTTGATTTTTGTAAAGGGATGTTTAACTAATTAATTTTGGAGTACGGTATGATTGGATGGGGTGGTGTGCGCGACACTGTTTTAAATAGTGTATTTGTTGCACAAACATCCATAATTAAAATAATACTCAGCGTCCCAATACAGACACTTACTGAAGAAACATTCTACAAATCACAACTTATGATACCAAAACAATTATACGCTAAAACAATACTTACTTACAGATACAAAAACTACTCTGACTCAAATGAAAGACATAATCCCTACAATACATTACATACAAATAATACAATCACTAAATCCTTAACTCAAAGACAACTTAAACAAATAAAAACTAATACCACTTCCGGACAAAGAGGTTTTGAGTATTATTCAATTAATATCTATAACCTACTTCCACTATCTGTTAAAACAATTAGTTACGATAAAATATTCAAAAGGGCTATAAAAAATGGATAATGAAGCTAGGTAGAAGTAAAATGGATTGTCTCATTCGCTCAAACCAATATTGAATCAACTGCTCTACAAATGTATATCTTATGTTAGGTTTTTGTTCTTTTCATTGTACGTTTTGTTATATAAATAATATGGGTGTACATAAATTAATTATAAACATAAATATATACGTAGTGTTTTAAACTGTCTGAATATTTTGTTTTTTATCTCTGTTTATTAAGTTAGTCTTCTTGTTTATTCTCAAATGTAAAAATATTTTTTTAAAGAATATTTTTAAGTGTCCTCGGCACGGGTGACTCCAGTGAGGTCACATTATTCATATTAATAGTTATAGTTTGTTAGAGCAAAATATGAATAAATAAATAAAAAAATGAAATAAATTATACCCTGCAACTATGCGGAGCATTATTTATGTTCCAAATAATAACCATGGACTATTCCACATTCCAATATACAAGACCCATTTGCCAATTGTTTAGCCCGTTAAAAGGATTAACTCTATCAACAATATTTTGAGTTTGTCCAAATTTTTGTAGACAAGGACTGGATTCAACTCCCTGGGGAGCTGTTTATATTAACATATTACAACAGAGATGAAGAACATTTAAAAGAAGGTAATAAAGAAGTCCAGGCATCTACAGGGCTTATGACCTGTCAATGGCTGGTTTAAGTGGGGAGCTCCCAAGGGAGTTGAATCCAGTCCTTGTCTACAAAAATTTGGACAAACTCAAAATATTGTTGATAAATTACCTGGTCCATAAAGAAGTATAGAAATTGAAAAAATAATATTTTCAGGCGTTGCCTAGTATGTAGGTAAAATAATTCAATTAGATGAATCTCACCCGCATAAATAAAGGTTTCAGCTCTTTAACTTCACAAACTTCAACACATGAAAGAATTGAAGGAATATAGATGTTCAAATATAGGCAGAATGGTGAATGTTACACAGTGCGTAAACCAGCCATTGACAGGTCATAAGCCCTGTAGATGCCTGGACTTCTTTATTACCTTCTCTTAAATGTTCTTCATCTCTGTTGTAATATGTTAAGATTAACTCTATGTTAAATAATATTACTTTGGACATTAAAATTGTTCCTGTCTCTGAGAGAGTTTATTTTATAAAAGATATTCTTCCTTTTTTGACATTCTTAAAAGGTATTTTTAGAGTTTGTGCTATTTTTATAAATATCTATCTATTTTTTAATTATATGTATGAATTAAGACGTAATATTTTGAAAAGTAAAATAAAAATGATATCTTGATTTTCCATTTAAAAAAACTGATTTACATTACTACTACTACTGCCATCCCGCCATTTCTCCGTAAGGGTAGGCAGAGAGAATGAACCGTCGCACACGTCTATCCTGAAATATATTGCCAGCTTCTTAAACATTCAAACATCTTGTCATACATGCCCTTCGGTTCTGTCTGCTTTTAACATGACCAGACTTAAGATTTTGGTTTATCTGATCATGTCACGTCTTCCTTGGTCATCCTCGTCTCTCGTTGCCGTTCATTTTTGCCATGTATACTTGTTTTATTCTTTCGTCGTCCATTCGTTCTACATGACCAAACCATCTCAGAGACCCTTTCTTAATCTTATCAATTTTACTTGACTCAGATTCACACTTTCACCTGATTACTTCATTCGTAACCCTGCCATACATTGATTTCCCAAACATCCGTCTAAGAGATCGCATTTCAACAGCGTTCACTCGGCTTTCATTCTTCTTCTGCCAGTTCCATGTTTTACTTCCATACATAAGTATTGGGACTAAAACGTCGTTGTGCACTACAAGTTTAGCTTCGATTGACATTTTTTTTTTAAACCTTTTACTTTGTTTAGTACGCCGTTCATTTTGTTCCCCGCATTTACTCTCCTTTCAACATCTTTTTTTACTCTTCCATCTCTAAAAAACATGCTTCCCAGATACACGAATTCTTCTACTTGTTCAAGACATTTGTACATAACACAAAATGATATAATATACGATGTATACATTTGAAAAAATATTAATCTATTGTCCCTAATAGTACAGTATAATGTTCTTTGCATATTTTCCAAAGAAAGCTTTTTCTTGCATCTATCTATGTAGGTAAACACGTACTAAGATAGATGCAAGTTATATGTGTATGGTGTGGGATTGATCACTCACTTAAATTTTTTTATATTTACAAATTACAATTTAAATTCAAAACATTTTACAGAAGGAAATATAGAAGTCTAGGCATCTTCAGGGCTTCTGGCCTGTCATTGCCTGGTTTAAGTGGCCACTTTACACATTGTGTAATATTCACCTTTTTGCCTGTATTTGAACATCTATATTCCTTCGACTCTTTCATCTGTTAACATTTTTGAAGTTCCTGTGTGTAAATTAGGCACTTAAACCAGCCAATGACAGGCCATAAGCTCTGTGCGTGCCTAGACTTCTATTTTTTCTTCTGTAAAATGTTATTTATATCTGTTGTAATATGGTAATATTAACAGTTCCCTAGGGGGTTGAATCCAGTTTTTGTCTGCGAAAATTTGGACAAACTCAAAACTATGGTGATTTTTATACTCACTAGAATGACAGCGGACCACCTCGCTATCACCGCTCACCATATATCTCACAAGAACATAACCATATGTTCATATCAGCAGTAAAAAAAATAATGATAAAGAAACAACAGAGTATGTAACTCTCGAAACTCTGACTCTTGACTCTAAAAAACATAGTGGACGCCTTGATAGTCCGGCTCTTTTGTCAGAGTTATCATTAAATAACCCCGGCTACCGCACCCGTCACACGTCGAGCTCTCTATTTCATGTGCCAGCAGTTCGTACGAACTATGCCCATAACTCTCCACTTATATATTTTGCTAGTGAATATAATTTGAACTTTCCCCTTATTGATCCATTTGATTGTAAAAAAATAACATTTAAAATGCGCGTCTTAAAACATACTTTTTTGTCTTATACTTAGTTTCAATAATAACGTCTTATTTTATCTTATTTTATTTTTTTTTATTATTTTTTATTTCAAATTCTTAATATTTTACTTATATTTTTATTTTTGACACTTGACACTTGTGCAATATTTACACAGATGTCCACTCTCATTCCAATATAACACCCACTCACCCACCCTCTCACTCACTTACACTCACACAAACACACTAGTATGTATTGTACGTGTATTTAATGTATTTCTGTGGATATTTGTCATTGGTTTTATTGTATATTTTATTTGTTATATTTTTGTTACATGTATTACTGTTGAAATCCCCAATAAATAAAAATAAATTATATTTTTAACAATTTACGTATCTTCTTTGCAGCTAAACTCCACGATATCTCCGAAGAAATTTCCTCCAAACCCGAAGAGTCCACAGCAATAGAAGATCAGATCTTTGACGAAGACGATCTCAAGGCAGTGACCAAGATCCAAGCTTGCTTCCGCGGTCACAAAACCAGGAAGGAACTGACCGGCGTCACGGGTGGAGAAAAGGACGCCACGAACGTAATAGCAAAAGGAGCAGAGGAGAAGAAAGATATAGACATGAGCGGAAAGGCAGAAATTGAAGCTAACAAGGCAGAGATGGAGGCAGAATTTAGTGCTGATGATAAAGGTAAGCTATTTTTAGCTATTTCAACACTAAACGAAGTTCAACAGTGAAAGTTCTGCCTCAACCTTCTTATTCTATTTTTACGCTTAGAAGTGGTGGTCAGTGCTATTCAAGCTCTTGACGTCACTGCAACCTGTAAAGGTCTATTATGATGGTTCCCGTGAATAGTTCTTGCCCTCCAAGCCCAGGTATATAAAGACCCTAAATACCGTTTGGAAGGCGAGAGTTTAAATTTTGCCGAATCTCCCCCTCCGAGCCCAGATCCGTAAAGTATCGGGCTATTCGGTAAAGGCCTCCACATTGTAACGAGTCAATTTAGACGCGTAAGAACTTTAGTTCGATAAGCCCCGCTACTGACAACACTTTAAATTTTGTTGCGAAAAATCGGAGTTGCCGAATTCGATCGTTGGCAACACGAAATCACTTGTGAGAGTAACCCCAAAAACTGTTTCAAAGACCGCGGGTTTTCTTGTCGGTTTCGCTCTTACAAAAAAGCAATGTTTTTTTTTTACAATAAATGAGTTAATCTTCATTAATTTTAAATTTCATGTACCACGATTTTATTTCTAATTTAATCCTATCTTCAAACATCCATATTTCTTCAATTCCCTCATCCATTTAGTTTTCTGAAGTAAAGGATTCGAAATATGTAATAATGTCAATCTCGATAAACTCCCTGGGGCGTGGATCCAGTGCTTGACTACAAACATTTGAGCATCTAAAAATGTTGATGTAATAATGTTTTGAATATGTCCAAATGTTTGCGGACAGGCTGGATTTCCTCCCCGGAGAGTTATTTAGTTCTAAATTGGTTGCAACAGAGAGGGAAAACATTTTTGAGAATGGAATATGGAAATCTAGGAATTTATGCATAAAGGAGAATATTACGCAGTGTGTAATTTGGCTAAATAAACCAGCTAATGAAAAATCATTAGCCTTGTAAGTGACAAGACCTTCAAATTCAAAAAAGGTTTTCGTTTTCTGTTGCAACAAATTTAGATCGATAGAATAATTAAATAATTGAAGTATCACAATAGTCTAGCGAAAAAGTTCTCCCTCAACCTACGGCTCTATCCCACTGTCTTTCAAACGGAACTCTATACCATCTATACCTATGCGCATGAAAATTTGTGCAAACAGTACAAAAGAAAAAGAATTTATGTTCTCCCAGACAGTCGGGCTGCTCTAAAGAACTGAACTCTGTTGAAATCAATTCTAAATTAATCTTGGAGTGCCGACAGGCGCTTAATTGTGTCGATGGGTGTAACCCTGTGACAATGATTTGGGTACCTGGACACTCGAACATCGACAGTAACGAGGCAGCTGATGAATTGGCAAGGCTGGGAGCTGAGACTGCCCCAATAGGCCCTGAAACCCACTTACCTAAATGTCTTGGGCCAGGAAGCAGAGTGTAATGCTCTGGCAAAAAATATTTGGTCAGCACCATGCGGAGGAACTGATAAAAGGGTACTCGCAAAGTTTTGTCTTTGAACTAATAAAGCTTAGCCTAAATCAAGAGAGAGTTATTACTATTGCCCTTACAGGGCACTGCAGATTGAAGAAACAGCTTGCCAGAATTAACATTTCCAAAACTTCTAGATGTAGGTTTTGCAGTGCAGATGAGGAAACACCTATGCACGTTCTATGTGAATGTGATGCTTTACATCATAAAAAGAGCTTCATCCTCGCGGGACTTCTGGTTAAACCTGCCGATGTTGGAGAGATCGCCCCTTACCTAATAGTCCGATACTTTACGGATCTGGGCTTGGAGAAGGAGATTCGGCAAAATGTAAACTCTCGCTTTCCACACATTAGCCAGGCTTTTGAAAGATCTGGGCTTGGAGGGCGAGCACTATTCACGGGGACCCGTCACAATAGATATTCGTAGGTCGTAGTGACATCAGCAACTTGCAAAGCACTGACCCCCACAACTAAAAATATGAATAAAAATCACTTTAGTCTTATGATGCAGTGCCCTATACACCACTTGGTGAGGGTCTTTTTACGTTTTTTAAACTTGTTTTAATAATACATCCCAGAAATTTCAATAAATTAATATTATTAACGGAAAGCAAGATTTTCGCTGACGTGAAATCAATAATACCATTCATTAAATTGTAGAACTCGTTCATTTAATACGTGTCGTATCAAAGGCAGGAAATTAAGTTTCGTTTCAGTAATCGGGAGTGGAAATTTCAATTAACGTTTCTGTATTTTTTTACTAAACGGATTACAAATTTTAAATTTTGGAACCCAATGAAATTTATTTTTTATTTCGTAAATTGATGAAAACACTGAATTCTTTAAAGGCTGTGCCAAAAAACTCCTTTACACGCAGTGATGTAACATCGCGTTACTTCTAGCAAAAGACAGAATATTATGAAGTTCAGACATTTAAAAAAAAATTATAGAGACATGTGATGTAATGTACTTATTAGATAGTTGTAAAAAAACTTAAACATTCAGGTGTGTGTAAGTGAGAGCATCATTAAATAGTAAGTGGGATCGTATCGTAGCCAGAAATAATGAGTCTTAATTTATTTATATATCTCTGTTCCCGGCACTCGCCCTCCCTTAAATTTCTTTCTCAATCATTCCATCCCTAGTAAACATACTTCCCAGATACACAAATTCCTGTACTTGAAACAATAGAAAATAAAAAACCATAAAATTACCGTGTAACCCGTCGAGGCGTTTTCGTTCGATGGAGGAAGCGTATACGTTTTGACGCATTTGCATTAAAATGTACAAAAATAATTCGATAGAAGTGTATTATTTTGGATATCAATTATATGCATATGCAGTGGAAAAAAAAATTAATACCTCTATTTTTATTTGAATTCTCCTTAATCAATACAGTAACTCAATAAGAAAAAGTAATAAAGAGGGAAAAAAAAGTAAAAAGAGATGTTCCTTCGGACTTGATTTAAACAGAGATGGCATAGAAACTTTTTTATAGTAGATGGGAGATATTTGCACAGTCGAGCCGCATGGACACTATATGTGTAAGTGTTAGAGAAGAAAGGAATTGTTAATGGGTATTAAGAGAAGGCGGAGAGCATGGACTACCATACACGCCTCTACTGGCATACATTCGTTGCCTCTTGCGAATTCATACATCTTGTCATGCATGCTTCAATTCTGTCTACTTTTAACATGACCAGACTTTAGATTTTGGTTTATCTGATCATGTCACGCCTTTCTTAGTCGTTCCCGTCTCACGTTACCGTTAGTTTTTGCCATATATGCTCGTATTTGTTTTACCATTGTTTCGTCATCCATTCCTTCTATTCCATCCATTCATCTCCTTTTTCAATCTTATTAATTATACATTTTTCATATTTGCACTCTCGTCTGATTTTGCTCTCGCCTGAGAATACATAACCCTGTCACATATTGATTTCCCAAACATTCGTCCAAAATATTATATTTTGACGGCTTTTACTCCGCTTTCATCCTTCCTCTGCCAGTTCCGTGTTTCACTTTCATTAATGTGCGTCGAGACTAAAACTCTGTTGTGCACTGCCAGTTTAGCTTCGGGAGCTTTCGCGTTCGGAATTCTTTTGACGCGCGTATGCATAGGTGGGTTAAATATGTTGGGACAAGCAACTGTTCCTGTGGGATGCTGATACAGTTGGGACTGTGCTTCTTTCCGAGCAAAACGGACACGTTCTCTTGTTTTGTCCTCCCCTTATGGAGATGGTATTCGAATCCTCTGCCTCTGATCACCTGGTGAGTTCATCTTTATTCATGGCCGTTTTCTTATAGTAAATATCCGTGTTAGTTACCTTTGTTGTATTACTTTGTTTTAAGTTATTATATTTGTATATTTGAATATGTTCATTTTTGTACATTATTTGTAGAAATATATATTTGTGAATAAAAAAAACTGAGGCATTGAGGGAATCCTGAGGGGGGAACCGTATTGTCCTCTGTCCTCTTTCTCCTTCCTTTATCAATCCGCATAGAGTTTGTATTCCTTATAAATGTTGATAATAAATTTCCTCTATGCGCAGCTGACAGTCTCCCAGGACCCTATGACAGCTGCGGGTGGATGGTTGGCTTAAGGGTCTTCCTCAATGCCAGTTTAGCTTCGATTGGCAATTACTGTCACTGTTCATTTTGTTGCCCGCGTTCACTCTCTTTTCAACATCTTTTTCGCGATAATTCCAATTATATTAATACCTTTACTTTAAAAAAAAACAGAGAGCAGATCACGACACACGGGCAAACAAATGCTTAAAAATTAAATGCATCATTGCGGCAATCTTTTGTGTTAGTTTTAAATTTTACGGTAACTACTATAGTGAAGGTAAATAGTAGGATCTTTTTCACTTCTTTTTCCATATGCACTCCTAAATGGAGCACGTGGACATCACCAGATATAACTTGAAATGAGTTTTTCCGTCTCTGCTAAAATATTTGTCAGTCAAGTTATTATATTATCATATGTGGGCAACAAGTCCCTTCATGTCTTTCATTTCATTTTGAGTTTGAGTTTTCTTGTAAATTCTAACCTCGAAACTTTTCTTAATTTTCGAAAGTACTTCACACAACATTTCAATGTTAATTTTGTTGAATCCACTTCTATATTTGTATCAGAAAATTGTTCACAGGGTCATAATTTGACCATAGACTGTTTCATAAACATTTGCCGAATTTATTCATTAATTTATTTATATTTTCTTCTTTTTTTTATATGCGAGTGACAGTTGTTAACAGGCCTTCCGTTCCACTAGAAGAGTGTTTGGCATTTTGTTCCCTACTTTGGTTTATTTTACCAATTCGCTGCAATGTATTGATCATGTATGATACTGCCTCTCGTGTGAGTTCTTTATTACCTATCACCGATGAGACGTCGCAAAGATCTTCACCCAGGCTTTTGCATCGCGCCTCCAGCTATTTTCTTTGAAAACTGAAAAAGGGGCAATGCATCAACAGGTGAGGGACATCTTGAGGTGTTTTATCGTCGCATGGGCAGCTGTAGATTTCGGAGAGCTCAACATGTTAGCTATATTAGATTTTGACACAAAAGTTACTGCACGACTCTACTGCGGAATATGTAAAAAGACTATGCATTCCATTTGAACGAGCTGTCAACCAAGGCAATAAAGTCGCGTTTTGAATTGAAATATGAAAGAGTTTCAAGCTCCTATTTAGATACAAAACTACTCATGGTAAGGATATACGCTCTTGTCGCATAATATTCAAAAAGGTGATGAAGACTGTGGATTGCATATTCCTCATCTTAATTTTCATCTCTGAATACGAGCATTACACATTTTACACTGAAGATTGATTAAACTGTTACAATACGGCCTGTTAAAAGACCACAGGGCATGGTAACATCTGTCAGTCAGTTTTATCGCGTAGTCCAAGTCAGCTTAACGCAGTCAGTCAGTTCAAAGTCAGTCCTTATCACCGTTATCTCAGCCCTCCATAATAAAGTGCTATATCGTATTCACTATATAATAAATACGCATCAAAAGCCAACAGCCAACCTCGTTTCTTTTGTCCACCTCCAACTAGGGTACGAACTCCACCTCCAACAACCAGCAAACCCTTCAGTGGTGACCCCGACGTGATTCGACGGGACCCGACGATAAAATCTGTCAATATCCAAATGGACATCTACCACACCCCCAACACCAACCAAAATTCTACGCGCATACCACTGAAATTTTTTGTTTCTTGTTGTTTACATTTTATTAATTTTTTAATTATATTTATACAGCAAATATACAGCAAATATACATAGTACAAACATAAAACACAAAATAATACCAATAATTGATATCCACAAAAATACATTATGTATAAACAAGTAGGAATAGAATAAGAATTTGAAGGTCAGTAAGGGTGTGTGTATGTGTGTGTGAGGGTATGTATTAAGGTGTGAAAGTAAGGGCGAGGGTGTGTATGTATGTGAATAAGTATCAATTTTGTCTTGTTAAAGTAGGGTATAAGTTAGTATATGACATTGTACAAATAATAGTTTAATAGAGTAGGGTACGTAAACGAGCATAAAAAATATGAAAGGCTTAACAATTTGTTGCAACAGAGAGGGAAAACATTTTTTAAAAGAGATAGTGGAAGTCTATACATTTAAAGAGCATATGACGTATCATTGCCTGGTTTAGCTGTGTTTAAATTTTCACATTTCCTTAACTCTTTCATCTGTTGACTTTTGTAAATCGAATAAGCTAGCATTAAGTATCAATTTTAGAGCACGTATTTTGAAAGTCATTTTCTTATAATAGAAAGGGTCAATATAATGAAAGTTTGAATTATACTCTTTAGCAAATCGTACAAGTGGAGAGTTCTGGGCATAGTTTGAACAAACGGATGTCAAATGGAATAAACAGTTTGACGTTTGACGAGAACGGTAGCCACGAGAGTTAAGGGCTAATTTTACCACTAGAATTAAGAGATTGGAGAAAAGTGTTGTATTTTGTTTGAAAAATTATGTTTTTTTATTATGCACTTTTTTAAAGGCATAAGCCGTTGAAATAATAAATAAATAAAACATACATGCACACGTGTTAACTAACCACTAAATTTGTCTTATAATTAATTCTGGTTATACAGAGCGAGATTCATGTAAATTAGTATTACAATTTTGCTAGCTAAAGTTTCGCTTTGTCATTTCGACTTCCCACCGCTTTCACGCTGGTACTGCCTACTCTCATTAACATCGCGCATAATGGCGTGGGCGGGTAATGGGCGTACGGCGGGTAGAAGGGTGGGTGTTGGGATTCTATTGTATTTTAAATTTAAATTTAACATGCGACTTAACCCTTGATTGGGCTCGAAATTCACTAGTCTACATGGCGCATTTTTGATTAGGGACTCTAGGCAACTGTCAAAAATTAGCACTGTGTTTGGCATTTTTTTAAATAAAAAGAATGCATTTATTATACCTACCACGGATTTTATCTTATGCAAATCAATACCACCTGATTGAGGCATGGGAATGAACTCCCCCCTAAAGTTGTGTGACTTGGAGTATGCTGACAATGCAGTTCTTTTTGAAAAGTCTGTTGGTGGTTTTCAGGAAATTGTTAACCCACTGCAGGAAAACTCAACTCGTCTGGATCTTAATATTAATACAAAAAAGACGCAGTTTATATGAAATAGCTATTGCCGAGTTCCTGGAGTCTATTTAATACAGCATAAAAAGTATACACTGTCCGTGAATTGTTGCTACAAAACGGTGGCACCTGTCTAGTAATTTTTGTTTTAGATTGGATTTTTTAGCTTATATAATGTACGTAGGTCAGATAATATTGATACAAAAAAGACTCAGATTATGTGCAACAAATCCTGCCCTGACCCCGATCAGCCTCTCTTTAATAATGGACAGAGTATTGAGAAAGTTGACAGCTTTAAATACTTAAGAGTACACATAACTGAGGATGGAAACATACACAAAGAGCTTGTAACCCGCCTAGGAATTGCTGGAGCAACATTTAACAACATGTGTGTTGTCTTAAATGTTCTTTAAAGAAAAAAGTGGCCACCTCAAACGATCAAAAATTTTAATTAATCGTAATTAAAGCAAAAATTACTTGGTGGAACAAACTTTTTGTCATTTTTAATGCGTAGTTGTCGTGTAAATGGGGTACTTATCCATGAACCTACTTCAAATCTTAAAGATAAAGAGTCGGTAGTGTACCTTCGTAATCGCTCGGGAGAATTTATCTTCAACCTTACCGTCATCGTGAAGGGTTGAAGTCCTTAACTTCCGATCGTAATAGCGGCTCAGAACCCTATTTAATATTTTATAAAGTAAGAGGGTGCCAGTTATGGTTCTATTAGACTCTAAAATACCAAGTTTATGATTCCAGCTTCTTGAAAATTACTAAATAATGTTTGTGTTCTGACAATTATTCAAATGCTTTAGAAATGTGTTTTGGATCCTTTTATTTCTATAAATATACTTCGAACATTCTGGACACCATACTGTAAAACAGTATTCGAGAATGTTATAATTTATCCGGATAATTCAACATTATTTATTTATTTTTATAAACGCCCATGGGCATATTTATACATAGAAAATTGTTATAAAGAAAAGTAGAAAGACTCAATGGTGTATAGAAGACTTTGTGGGAGTGGAAGCGGGAGAGGAGTGTTAATAATTGAATTTGATTCAGTGATCGTTTGAAAGAAGACAACTTGTTATCAAAGAAATCAAGACTGGTATGTTTGTTAGCAGACCTAAGAATTCTAGGCATAGGGGAATGAAAACCATAGTTAGTTCTATGGTTATCGGTATGAAAGAGTAAGTTTTGTCTGAGGTTTCTAGTTGGGATATTTAAATTTACTGAGCTCAGTAGTTCAGGCGCATCAAAGAGTGAGTTGAGAATTTCAAATAGGACTAGAAGGTCGGATTTATTTCGACGGTCTTGAAGAGAAGATATATTTAAGATAGTTTCTAACTCTGGATAAGCGCAAGCTCTATATTATTGTAAAATTATATAGTAAATCTCTTTTACTGCATAAGAAAGAGCACAAAAATAGAACTTATTACAAGGATAACAGAGGCGCTGTTCTGTGGCCGGTGTTTGTGTGAAAGAAACAAAAATAAAAAAAGACATTTGTTCAATCGGTCGGTTATATAATAATACCACAATAAGACTATTTTACTGTACAAGAAACAGCATAAAAATAGAACTTATAACAAGGATGTCAGAAACACTGTTCTGTGGCCGGTGTTTGTATGAAAGAGACAAAAATAAAAGAAGAAATTAGTTTATTCAGTCGATTATTATTATATAATGTTCTTATATAGTATATCTGTTTTACTGTCTTAGAAAGAGCACGAGAATAGAACATATAACAAAGACGACTGAGACGCTGTTTTCTGGCCAGTGTTCGTATGAAAGAGAAAAGAAATTTGAAAATAATATAAGAAATTTGTTTAATCAGTCGGTTTTTTGCAGTAAGTGGGAGTAAGCTAGTTGTAGGACCGGAAAGTGTATTATCTTTAATTTATTTTGCTGTAACAGGCTTAAATTATATTACAATTCTTAAAAAAAAATTAAAAGAAATTATTTGACCATAAGTCTCTTTGTTTTTATTTCAAATGTCTGAACTTCTGAATTATCTGTCATTTACATGAGTTACACCATGTTACATTGCTGCGTGTTAAGGAATTTTGTAGCACAGCCTTTTAATCTTTAAATAAATACATTTCAATAGGTTTAAATTGTTTTGAATTAATTTGATGGTTATATTAATTATAATTTATTCCATAAATTTTATTGTTTCTCATTTAAATAATTTAACTTAACGAAAGAATTATGAAATCGGTTGTAGTTTCATGCTTGTGTTGTAGACGTCGGGTCGAAGGTCTGAGGGTCAAATCCCACTCTACCACAACTCATTTCCCATTTCCCACTACAAGTTTTTTGCGATTCTTCTTCTTCTTCTTTTTCTTCTTCAGCCAAATTCTCTTCACCAAGATAAAGACATCGTCCAAACGTCTTCATTCCTTTCTATCACCCGCTTTCATCATCCATATTTTACCGGCAATGGAGGCGATGTCATCGACATCATTATTTTGTCATCCATTCGTTTTACATAACCAAACCATCTCAGAGACCCATTCTTAATCTTATCAATCTTATCAATTATACTGCCGTCATAAGAAAGAAGGTCGTTTCTACATAAAACAAAAAACGGAGAAAATAAATACTTTGTTACTCGGAGATTGAAAAATTCGCTGCGTGAAAAATACTACAAAAATTAAGTATATTATTATGCGACAGTATGTATTATGGTTTGCCCTAACGGAATATACAGGTGTTCTTTTAACCCTGTCACATCTGAAACCACAATGATCAGTATGAGCAAGAAAACATATTGGCACATTAAAATATTTTTTTAGAACGAATAAAATTTTAAAAATAAAATTTCAAAAAAGCAAATGGTTGCTTACTTCTGCAGGGGAGAAACGAGGAGAGGGAAGGGGGAAGTCTGACACTGCGCTGCGCTCCCCTCACTTCTCCCCTGCAGAAGTAAGCAACCATTTGTTTGTTTAAATATTTTATTTTTTAAATTTTTATTTGTTCTAAATATTTTTAAAAATATGCTAATATGTCTTCTTGCTCATACTGATCATCGTGGTTTCGGATGTGACAGGGTTTAAGGAACACCATTTATAAATTAATTTTAGTAAATTTTACATTAAATATTTAAAAATTAACATTTTCATCGTCTTTTTAGTAAATAAAATACAAGAAAATACACTATAATAATTAAGACGTTCCTAGCTAGAAACGCCCTTTATATTTAGTAATTAAGTAAAAGTATTTTTTTTGTGTGTTAATATGCCAATTGACTCTACTCAACTAAATAAAATAGACGTTACTGGCCATTTACTGTTTTTCAAACTAGTAGCGCCGACCTAATAATCAATTAACTTCGAAATTACTAGCAGATCTTAAATTTAATTGAAAACGAGTAGGTACATTCATTTCAGATGTATTTAAAAACGGAATAGAAGAAAAAATAAGTATTTTAATCAGTCTTTAATAATTATATAAATCAGAACAGCCTTTTATATTTAGTAATTTTCGAGACTTTTTGCAGTTAAGTCTCATTTATTAGTGAAAATAATAGGGTTGTGATTATTTTAGGAAGATCGGTGTATTTTTAGTACATGTGTATTTTTTTCTTGATTCCGAATATGTATTTAACTCATTTTCAAAAGAAATGTTAGATGCGTCCTTCTTTTTTATGACGGCAGTAAACATGACTCAGATTTACATTCTCGCCTGATTTCATCATTCGTAACCCTGCCATTCATTGATTTCCCACACATATTTGAAATTGTAATTTAAGAAATATATCAAGTATCAATAATTTAAAAATCGCTTACTACTCAATTGTACAATCTTTTTTGCAATTTGGTTTTGTTGGATGGGGTCAAAAAATATTATATATACATATATATATAAATATATATATATATGTGTGTATATATGTGTATGTGTCTATGTATATGTATCAAAATGTGTATACGAATAAGTTTATATTTTATTTGTCTCTGCCCTCTATTAATTTGTTAACTATTATAATATATTAACAAGTAACTGCCTAGCTTGGAAGCAATGGAAGTGAAACATGGAACTGGCAGATGAAAGACTAAAGCCGAGTGAACGTGGTTGAAATGCGATCTCTTAGACGAATGTGTGGGAAATCAATGTATGACAGGGTTACGAATGATGAAATCAGGCGAGAGTGTAAATCTGAGTCAAGTTTAATTGATAAGATTAAGAAAGGGTCTCTCAGATGGTTTGGTCACGTAGAACAAATGGACAACGAAAGAATGGTAAAACAAGTATATATGGCGAAAATGAACGGTAACGTGAGACGAGGACGACCAAGAAAGACGTGGCATGATCAGATAAACCAAAATCTTAAGTCTGGTCATGTCAAAAGCAGACAGAACCGAAGGGCATGTATGACAAGATGTACGAATGTGGAAGAAACTAGGAATGTATGCCAGGATAGACGTGTGTGGCGGTCCATTCGCTCTGCCCACCCCCACGGGGAAAAGTAATAGTATATTTTTTTAATTTTTTATTTTATTTAAATCTTAAAGTAGGGCACACATATCATACATATTGTTATGTGTGTTCTAATAATAACATTGAAAATATATTTAATTTATAAATTGTTTATCACATATGTCTTGACCATTATTTTAAATTTTGATATTTTTTTTTTCTTCATAAATATTTTTTTCCATTTCGTAATACTTTTTAATTGCTTTAAATAAAATTGAATTTTGTGACTTTTTCCTAAATGGAAGTCTAATTTTGTTCTTTTCTCTAGTATTGTGATCGTGTTCATGCTGGTTCCGATCAATTTTTTTCCAAAATTCTGTTTTTTTATTAGAGTTTATAATTTTATGAACAAATATCATTGTATTGTAAAATATTCTTTGTTTATATGTTAATAATTTCATTTCATTTACCATCGACTTTACCCTCGTATATCTGTTTTTTTTTTCAAAATGATTCTAAAGGCTTTATTTTGTAATACAGTTAGTTTATCTACGTTTTCTTTGTTTGATAAAAATAAAATGCTACTACAGTAGTTAACGTGTGGTTCAATAATTGCTTTGTGAATAGTTTTGCAGGAGTCCTTATCAATAAATCTTCTGATCCTTCCCAAAATTGATATTTTTTTTGCAATCTTATTTATTACCATCTTAGCGTTTTGGTGAAATGTAAGTTTTGAATCCAACATTACACCTAAATATTTAATTTCAGTGACTTCATTAAGTTTTTCATTTTCTATTACAATTGATGGTGTAATTTCTATTCTTTTGTTTCCTATATTCTTATTTATAGTTTTGATATTTAGTTTTTTTATTTCTTGTATTTTATCAAAGGCGGTAAGCCGTGTATTATGAAAAAGAAAAAGGCTTGCAAAATGGTCTCAAATCACTTTTTTTATAATATTTAGGTCCACTTAATAATTAATCTTTATTTCTTGAAGAGTTGGATTTGAAAGACCGGAGAGATTTGAGAAGATAAATAGATTGAGGGGAGACCTGTGGCTTTAAAACAAGGTGATTAGACAATATGTGAATGGTGTTATCCAAAAATGTGTCAAGCGACAATTTTTTTTAAAATGAGGTAGTTCTTCTTCAAATGAGTTATTCTTTGTAATTCGTCGATGTGTTAACTAAAAATCATGCAACTGTACTTATGTTCACGTGGCAAACATGATAACAGTATACAATACAAAAAGACGCTTTCTTTGCTTGAATTGCCGACAAATTTTGTTACAAACGGCAGTCTACTTTTTGTACTATGGGTAAGTAATTCCCAGGATATTTTAACGTCCAGTTTAGAACATGAAGCTTTTATTTCATTTTTTTTTCCAAATGTTTCCATCCTTATAAAGTGTATTCTTATGAAAATTTAACATTTAAAAAAATAGTTACAGATTTTTTTTTGTGAATTCATGTCTATCCTAAAAAAATATTCCCAAATCAAAGTGTGAAATAGAACCCGGGATGAATATTTTCCACTCGATGGTTACTCTCAAGTAAAGATACAAAAAAATGATGTGAAGCTTTGTACGTTTTATGGTCAACTGGTTAGTGTGTTTGGTAACCATGTTTGAGATCAGGGTTCAATTTTCGGGAAGGTCGACCTACCTGAAATATTAGTTCTTACATGACAAATGATCGCCAATTTGCTTCGATAAGAGTACTAATACAGTACCTTAAGCACCCTAATGTATGGATAAAGATTTTGAAAAAAACTGCATCGTTCAATCTACCCAAAATAATTCCTTCGCTCGAATGCTGTTACTTTAAAACGACTTATTTTAAGCTTTTGAATATTTATTTATATTTTTAAATATTTTTTCGTTATTGTTATTACAAAAGTGGTTTTTAAGGTATTCTGTAGAAATGTCTTTTGATTTTTTTTATTTTCAAATTTAAAAAATTTATAACCTTTTTTCATTCTATTTAGTTTTTTTTATTTGCTAAATTTAAAAGCCATGGTAAATATTTAATCATATTTTTTGTCAGTACTCCTATATGGGTGCCAAGATTCGCACCCATATGGGAGTACTGGCATTATACAAGAGTTTAATAATCGGCATTTTGTTTTGACCGAGTATAAATTAGAGTTCCATACAACACGCATCATGTTAAAAAATGCTCCAGCAATTCCTAGGCGGGTTGCGAGCTCTTTTTGCATGCTTCTATCCTCAGTTATGTGAACTCCCAAGTATTTAAAGCTGTCAACTTTCTCAATCCTCTGTCCATTATTATAGAGAGGCTGATCAGGGTCAGGACAGGATTTGTTGCTCATAATCTGAGACTTTTTTGTATTAATATTAAGACCCGGATGAGTTGAGTTTTCCTGAAGTGTGTCAACAATTTCCTGAAAATCACCAACAGACGTTTTAAAAAGGACTGCATCATCTGCATATTCCAAGTCGCACAACTTTAGGGGGGAGTTCACTTCTATACCTCGATTAAGTGGTATTGATTTGCATAAGATAAAATCCATCAGTATGATGAATAAAAACGGTGCAAGGACGCAGCCTTGCCTCACTCCAGTGGAGACCCCGAACCAATCAGTCAATGAGCTACTGATTCTGTGATGCTACAGGAGGATATTAAAAATTTCCTGGTCCAAAATGATGATGTTCTTCGACAGATTAAAAAAAAAAATAGAGGACTGAAGACCATAGTGAAAAGAAAACTTGAGTACTTTGGGCATATCATTTAAAGCAAAAGCCTAAAGAGAGGCTGATAAGGGTCAGGACAGGATTTGTTGCACATAATCTGAGTCTTTATTATATTAATATTATCTGACCTACGTTTGTTATTTAAGCTAAAAAATCCAATCTAAAACAAAAATTACTAGACAGGTGCCACCGTTTTGTAACAACAATTCACGGACAATGTGTACTTGTAATGCCGTATTAAATAGACTCCAGGAACTCGGCAATAGTTATTCCCACGTATTGGATATATTTAGTGTTGGATATTGTTCCTATAGAAAAAACCTTTTGAACTTTTTTAAAGATAGTGAATGGTAATTATATTTATTTAATTATACATTTCATAATATACACAGTTTTTTTTCTCTTTGCCCAGCTGTATGAAACAGTACTTTATGATTTTCTTGTAATATTACTTTAAAATATTTGATTATTTAGTTTAATTTTTACATTTATTATTAAATGTATAATTTTTAGGTTTAATTTTTGTTTATAAATCTTGGGTAAAAGGTAATTTATGTTTTTTTTTTAAATAATTAAACCAAATATGATTATTACATAAATTTTTGTAAAGGCAGATTTGCCGTATATGTTAATAAAATAAAATAAACAAATAAATAAAAGAACTAAAATTCGGACGAAAAAATCTCTCGAACCGACATCTTTAAAAGTTTAATTTCTCGTGGTTACGAATCGAACATCTGAAAATCATCTCATTAATAACACTTTGGTAAGTTTTGACGTTGATGCGTACAAGATAAACCCCATAATTGCTAATTTTGACACCCCCATAGACAATCAAAGGGTGTCCCTAACGACAGCGCGGAATAATCGGTTTTAATAGCTTGTAATTAAAAAAACGGTTAGATTGATAATCGATTATGTGGCTGTCATATCCGTGACGTGTAATTTGTTTCAGTTTTGAAATATTTATTTTATTAATTTATGTACTTTTACGTATGTATTTTTGTAATGTACATAAATGTACATTACAAAAATAAATTAATTAATTACATTACATTTACATACGGAAATCTGACACGAGCTATTGCTTCTCTGTATAAAGACAGCACAGCATGTGTTAGGGTAAACGGATCATACACATCGTGGTTTGACATTCATAAAAGAGTGAAGAAGGGATGTGTGATTTCACCATGGCTTTTCAACGTGTATATCGATAACTGCATGAAAGAACTGAAAGGCTCAAGAATGGGAGCACAAATGGGTGATTTAAATGCCAATTGTATTTTGTGTACTGATGATGCCGTACTTCTTGCTAACAACAAAGAGGAACTGCAATTCTTGGTAACAAAGGTCTACGATGTATGAAGATGGGCATGTCAAAAGTCGGAACAATCGGCGCGCGTGCATGAGAAGATGTATGAATGTAGAGAAAGCGAGATCTGTATGCAAAGAAAGAGTGATGTGGCGTTCTATCCTCTCTGCCTACCCTTACGGTGAAACGGCGTGATGGTTCGTTGTTGTTGTTGACAGTTATTTATTTAAATGTACAATACAGCATTACTGCCTTATACAATGTACATAGATTATGTAATTTGGTATCAACAAAAACATGATTAAAAAAGCACAATAGATTATTAAGCCCCATATCATCTGCATGGCATGTGATGTTAATGACCTTATCTCCCTTAGTAGATTCACTACTTTTTTGTTATTCTTAAAATCGTTTTTTTTTATATATATATTTATTCTGCTTGTTCAAGAAAAGGTTTTAGGCGTATATATTGTTGTGCTAAATTTAGTTATAAAGGTGCTAAACTTGCTTTGTTTCTTTGTTGTTCTCAATATGTGTTATTTTCTAAATGTTAATATTATTTATGTCCCGAATTGAGTTGTTGTAACTCCTGGGAATGTAATTCAACGTATTATATGAAAAAAAGTTAACAACGACGAAAAAGTCTCGAATATGAGTACACATTATTTTTCATTTTTTTAAATGCCTTTTAGGATTTTACATACATATATATATACAAATAGACAGACATGTATTTTACAAAGAAGTAGCAAAAAATATTTAAATGATTTTTAGAAGAAAAAGAAAAATATCAGAAAATATCATTTTTACATATTAGTATAAAAGTCGAAAGAACAGATGTGAATTTTTAAATATTAAGACAGAAATGCATTTTACACAAAGAAAGAAGCAAAAAATAGAAATGAATTAAGAAGAGAAAGAAAAATAAAAATTATATTTAAAAAAAATCATTAAATATTAGTAGAAAATATATGTAGATACATAATAATACATATATTTATATTGCAGTAGAGAACAGGAGTATATTTTTTCATATAGATTGTATTAAAATGAACTTATAATATTAGAAATCAAACACTGATTTGAGTCTACTGAACACTTTATTTTATTTTTACAAACATAAAAAATATAAAAACAAAAATTTCATTCCTATTGCTTCGCTCTTTCTTAACTCGATATTCAGAACACATAAAATCGTTTAAAAATAAAAAAAACAAGATTCTCAATTTGCCAATCACTTAATTGAAAATAATCATAAAATTATAGAAAAAAAAAACAAATAGAAATTTATTCTCAACCATCTCTAGTATATAGGAATATTTCGACTCGTAGGGCACCCGGATCAGAGATCTTGTTTTGTTGGCTGAAACTAGTTTTCTTGCACAAATTTTGTTTTGTTGGCCGTAATTTGTTTTTTTGTCCGAAACTTGTTTTGTTGGCTGAAACTAGTTTTCTTGCACAAAACTTGTTTTGTTGTCCAAAACTTGTATTTCTGATCGAACTTTGTTTTCTTTGCCGAAACTTGTTTTCTTTGCTGAAACTTTACTTTTGTTAAACGAAACATGTTTTCTTGGCCGAAACTTGTTTTGTTAACCGAAACTTGTGTTCTTGGCCGAAACTGTCTGAAATCGAAACCGAAACTACGGTCAGTTATTAATACTAGCACATTAGAACTTCAATTATCCGATCAGATATAACGATAATCCAAAATTCGAATAATTCGATTTTTCTAAAAAAAACGTCACTGTATATATCGCCTCTGCAAGAACAACGTGTTATCTCAAAAAATGCTGTTTTACAGGAAAATAAGTTTAAAATCTAAACAAATGTCTTAATACTATGGATCCCTTATTAATTCCTGTAGCTTCAATTAAGATCCATGGTAAAAATAAACATTCGTTTAGGTTTTATACTTTTTTTAATGCTTAAAAATGTACTTCCTGTAAAACTGCGTTTTTCGAGATAACACGTTGTTCTTGCAATAAAGTGATATGTAGGAAATGAAAATAAATGATTGAAAATGAAAAATGAGCTTTTAATTAATTGAATAAAAAGGCAATACTTTTACATGCTAAGCGTAGTTACAAGTGCTGTACATTATGTACGCATCGAACTGTAAATGATAGTCATTGCTTGCTGAACATCTTGGTCAAAGTAAGCTGTTTGACTGTCATCATCAGTTTTCGGGCAGCTAAGTCGTTATTTTGCGAATCGCACCACGTTTTTGTCTTGGTTTCTTTTTTCTGAAATTCTGAAAGCGATTCGGAAAGTCATATTTCGGATAATTGGAGTTCTGCCATATAATTAAAATAAAATTTATTTATTTATTTATTTTTTGGTACTTAATGTTATTTGTACATTGGCGGGCTGATTGCCAAATGGCAATTTCTTCCAACCAACCAATTAAATAAAAGTTTAATTTTTATGATTCAAGTTACAGAACATATTCAATAGAAAATATAGATTGAAAAGCTAAAGATATATAAAATAGAATTAAACTTATTTGTTTATAAATTACCTTAAATCAAATTGTTAAAAAGGAAAAAAGAGGAAATAGGAAAGGAGGAGAGATTAAGGAAGAGAAAGGAGATGTTTCTTCAGACGTGATTCAAATAGAGATAATGTAGTAACATCTTTGATGGTGGATGGGAGATGATTCCACAGTCAAGCCGCATGGACACTATATGAGTTAGAGAAGAAAGAGGAATCGTGGATGGGTATTTAGAGGTAATACAACTAAAAACGTTTAAATTCCACGGATTAAGGCAGCCTCCGTGGTGTAGTGGTCAAGAAACTTGACTCACTCACGAAAGGTTCCGAGTTCAATTTCCGGTGAGAACACAAAAAATAAATGTGATTTTTATCAAGCCTAGGTGTGTTCGTGATGAAATTCACCACTGTTATTGGGCCTCCGGCCTGTTGTGGTGCAAAAATAAAATAAATAAATAATAAATACTCGAAAGAAACATAAATATATATATATTTTAAAGTAGATAACTTTCTCGCAGTAAACCAACAAATAAAATGCTGAAAAATTGATAATCCAAAACACAAAGCATTAGTGTCAAGCTGGGTTTGATTTGGTTGAACACCCTTCATATTTACCTGACCGGCTATTTCCAAAACTCAATGAACATTTGCGTGGAAATAAATTTTAGGACAACAATGAGGTCGTTTGCTGTAAATGAGTGGTTGGCAAGGGTCGTATAAATGTCCTATCAGGAAGCTATAGAAATGTTGGAACATCGTTGGAAGAAGTGCGTTCAAGTCCAGTGCCTCGATTATGAACGCTATCTTCATCTTTATATATCGAGACGGTATACATAATTTCTGTACTATCTGCATCTTACCTCGGTATGTTCTACCTGCTTATCATATCGACATCATATGACCGAAACAAGCCAATGAAATGACCGCAAACAATTAGTCCGCGATTCTTACTTAAGTTAAATTTTAAAAAGTTCTCATTTATTTTTTAAATAGGCTTCTGTGATAAAAAGTGGCCGCTTCAAAGCGATTATAAACTCCAATAAATCCCTATTCAAGCAAAAAATGATCGCTTGAAAATGATTTTTTTGTTTTTCCAATTACTAAGACGGTATTTTATTTGGGAAATCAACAGTTCTACATACATATTTTTAGTAAACAAACAGATATAGTGTATAAACTCAGAACTAATAACAGATTTCCACATAGTATACAAAGTTAGTAAAGAAAATATATTACATATCAAATAAATACATACAATTTACACATATAAAAATGTTATTTTCATGTACTCAATAATCAAAGATTTTTTAAATATTTATTTTAAGAACGTTAAGTTACTGTAAATTGGGCGGGATAAGGACAAAAATGCTTGAAGAGAGGATAAAGAGGGGAGCCAGATGTACATATTTATTATTATAATGACTACTAAGTTACATAATACATTTTTAGTGTAAATTTTAAACCTGACAGAGTGATGTTTGTGTAATCTGTATTTTTAAATTTTGTAGTGTACATTGAAAAAGTCCTATAAAAAAAGCATTTTTAACATACGATGTTTTATATATTGGTACATTAACTCATTGTTTTCTAACATATAACAACTTATTTTCAGATTTATTATAAGATTATAAGTTACGGTTGGAGAGCAACTATATTTCACGCCCAGCCCGTACGGTGGCTGAGCGCGAACTATAGAAGTATAAAATAAATCTAAATCATCACTGTATTGATTTGCAAGTCGCTGCATGCGAATAATCGGCGAATCCAATGAATAATTAGTACCATGTTGATGACTGTAAAACGAAAAATTAAGTCTTGTTGGTCTATGTGGAATACGAAAGTTTATTAAAGTTAACAGTTCTTTTTTTTTTCTTTTTTTAATTGGCTTTAATAAAAAAAAGGCCAATTCAGAACGATTCAAAATTGAAATAAATCGTGATTACAGAAAAATTGCTCGGGGAAGCGTCGAGAGGGTGACAAAATGTCACGTCTTTCAGTTCTGACTGACAGTTCATCGGCAGTTCAGGTCTAAATTACGGCACCCGGATATGACTTACATAGGAAAAAACGCGGAGTTGGCCGCAGCCAGAGGCCTGGGGGAATTTTGTGAACATGCTTTAAGTTATTTATTAAATGCATAAAATTAAGAATAGTCCAGAAGGAGTGTAGAATCATATTTGAACACATTGGACTGTGTCCAAAAATCGGTGCGAAGTAGACTCGAGAGTGGCTCGATGATTTGAGGGCCACACGAACTGAACTACTCTCTTATGATCGAGAAAATCCAAAAGAAGTTTCTGAGATATCTCTACATGAGAGAGTGCGGGCATTATCCTCGGCTCTACCCGACCGAGTTTCTCCAGGGTATGCTCGGCTACAACAGTTTAGAGACTAGAAGGAATGTGTATTTGACTACACATTTTTATCGATTGTTGCGCGGTGCAATCGATAATTCTGAGATTATGAAGAGCCATAGAATTAAAAATAGTCCAGAAGGAGCGTTGAATCATATTTGAATAAAGCGGACTGTGTCCAATAATTCCCCCACTTAGACACACTTTTGCCGCGCATACTTGAAGTCACCGAGTAATATTGCCAGATCGCGAAGAATATAACCATAACACAAATGTAAGGTAAAAAAAAGCAATCTGTTAATTTTTCTTAAATTTTATTAAACACGCGGAAATATTGATTGACACAACAGAGTAGATAAGTAAAGGGTCATTTAATAAGAGTAATTGAATTTATAAACTTTATACTTAAAAAAAATTTTTACTTGTCATGTCAAATATTATTTAATGTTTTAAAGATAATGTCGGTCGAATTTCCACCACAGATTTGTTTTATCCGAGGTCCAATTTTCATTAGTGCTCTCATTAGATGAGCAAAGAAGGGTAAAATTTTAACACTTTTATATCCGAGTACATATACAATTTACATACATTTAAGGGCAGGCATATTGCCTCAAGGCAAAAAAAAAATTACCACCCTGGTAACATTAACGAAATGTCCATTTCGTTTCTTCGACAATCTGACAGATGGAAAAATAATTCAATTTTTAAGTAATGCATTTGCTACTTACATATTAAAATGTAAAATGTAATAATGTATAAAATATCAATGATGCGTATAAATATTATTGTTATCAAATTATATCTGACGATGAGGTAGTAACCTCGAAACCGGTCAAAGTGTAATTTAAAAAAAAATCAAGTGGTTTATACAAATTTATAAACAAATAAGTGATGTGTATAAACTTAATATATATGTATATGTATGTATAAAATATAATATAAATATGTATGTGTGAATATATATGTATATATGTGTGTGTGAATGTATGGTTATGAATGCATTACAAGTGTCCTGACTCAACACGGATTTTCTAGCGAGTCGGAGCAAGTTCACAGACATGGGTCGTTCCTGATTGTGTCACTATAAGCTGTGTCTCTGTTCTAAACAAATGTATGTATAATGTAATTAATAAATAAAAAATAATAAAAAAAATATTCATTTGCTAATTACACGTGAAATGTGATCCCATCATGTTTCTTTAAGATCCTAGCAGTATTTCTGCACTTTAAAAGGACACAACACGGCATAGTTGAATTCAAATCAGGAGTTGCGTACTGAGCGACGTCTACAAAGAAACTAATGGGTCAAAACATAAACCTTCTCACTTATGAGCGGTTAAGTCGCTTTCTGTTTGATGTGCGTATGCGGTTTCTGGACTATTCTTAATTCTATGAGTAAATGCCTGCACATCAATTCTTTAAAAAATATGTCTGTTTATAAAATACGCACAATTCAACTTATTACAAGCCGATTAAGCTTATTTCCACAGTCTACCTGTTTGCGCAATACAACTCAATAAACAAGGCTTAAAACAATAGAAGATTTTACACCATTCGTGTTTCAGAATTATATCGTTTTTTTTGCTCTCGGATGATAAATGACAAATGAAAATGAATTTGAGTAATGATAAATTTATTTGATGAAATTAAATAATGGAAGTCTATTGTTGACAAAACATTGAAAACGTAAAATGTGGTGAATAATATTGTAATATCTGTTGATTTTACAATGTGCGTAAAGTATATTCAAGTCAAATTAATAACAAATCTAAAATGCGTTATTTTTTCTGGTCGTCTTGGTAACCATTTGACTAGCAGCTCTATCACAAATAACTATCTGCGTGCTTATAAGCGACGTGATAACAATTTCTCACCATGGTTATTTATCGTATTCGCGTTCACAATGCAACATCTGTGAACACCTACTATTAAATGTCAACGTTTCGCAACGTATAATCCTGCTGCGCAATCACACATTTGAACTTCACCGGTGTAAATATGGAAAATATTCCTAAACTGCTATTTTTATTTATCTATTATTCATTGAATATAGCCGGCGGTTGGCAAGCCAAATGTTAAGAAAAGCTGTCGCCATAGTTATTGATTGTAATTTAATTTTCACTTGTTTGTATTATATCTCTTCAATCCGTGCCTCATGTCTGAGGATGGTAATTACACCTGACTCCAGGCATGGCTCGTCTGTGGACAGTCTTCCTCCATCTGGAACGGTCTCGTGCTCTTCTATAGGCATTCGTCAGTGATGATTCTAAAAATTCAGAGACTGTGCCGCTCCATCTTGTCGGTTGACGTCCACGCGACCTTGTCCCTTCGACACTTCCCAGGAGAATAGTTTTCTCCAAACTATCAGTCTCCCCTGGAAATATGCCCAAAGAACTGCAGGATTCTTCTCTCACACATGGATATCAGTATTTCTCCTATGTCCGGTTCCTGGAGAATAGATGCATTCGTACGTCTGGCCGTCCACGGAATCCGCAGCACTCGCCGCCAACACCACATCTCGAAAGCTTCGTTTTTTTTTATTTTCAGATTCCTTCCGTATCCAATACTCCACACCGTACATGAACACTGCGAAAACCAAGGCCTTTACCAGTCTCTTTTTGGTGTTAATGGTTACACTGCGATTCTTCCAGATCTTCACCAGCCGACTCATAGCACTTTTGGCAATACCAACAAGTCACCGTATTTCACCTTCACACCCACCGCCATCGCTGATGAGAGAACCTATATAAATGAAATTGTTGACTCTTTCTTAGTTGCGCAGTGAGGATAATGGAGCTACGGTTCATTGCTTCTTTGGCCATTTGAATCCTGCGACCAATCTCAGGTCTGCAACTGCCGTTGTTGGAGATAAGCGAGCCGAGGTACACAAAGTCATACAGTTAAGGGCGAACCGTGTATAGAAGCGATTATGCACAGCTTACCATTATATTTGACTAACCATAATAATGGTTTATTGTATCTTTATTTACAGAAAAACAAATAAATAATTTCCATTTATTTTAAATCATTTCCACCGTTTGTATTTTTATCCTAATATAAATATAAATTTTAATAAAGCGCGCCCAGCGCCTGCGGTGAGCCAAGGAACTAGCCGATTATTCCAGCTTATTTTTTCATACAAATAAGTATACTATATTTTGAATGTATTAACCCCAGTGCGGATTTTTTCTCCTAGATTAAACTTGCAGATTACATAAATTATTTGAAGATTCTTGATTTGGAAAACAGTATTTCAAACATGATTTCTTAAGGACTATTTTTCTTTGAGATGGTACTTTTGACAAAAGACCATAATTACTTTCATGCGTCATATTACAGGACATTTAGCGCTCCACGCGGCCGTTTTTAGCACTATTAATTACAAGAACAATGCGGCCAGTTGACATTTCAATTAAATACCTAATATCGACTAAATTCAAAATGGTATTTTTTAATGAATTATATATTAAAGTAATAGATAATATATTTATATAATATATTATATTACGAAGTTACATCGTTTGAGTTGATTTCCTGGATGAGAGTTGTTGTATCACACAGAACCACAAAAAAATATCAATTGATAGTATATATTACATACATTATATTATGTACCTCCTATGTAGGTACAAATATATGATTTTTTTATGGCTTACCTGTAAATAAAATCACCATTTGCCACTGCTATTAGTTCAAGGTCGTGCATCTGTCTTGTCCTTAGGAGACTGCCAGCTCTGTCTACAATCATTAGCTTTGTCTTACTTTTATTTATTTTTAGACCTAGAGCCTCACTCTCCAACTCTTTTATAGTTTTTAATTAAATTCAATTTTTACACTTTTTAATTAAATTCAATTTTTATAGTCTTTAATTAAATTCATTCAGTACATCTGTTTGTATTCGAAATAAATAAAATATAAATCTTTGTAATTAATAATCGTCGAAATAGCCATTTCTTTCCTATGATTTGTGTCCGTTAAATTCCAAAATAAAGCATCTCCATTTACTAAAACAGTAAAACAATGAATTAACATTCAGAATTTCGCGTTTGAATAATTTATTCGCGACCCTTTTCAGCAAAGGATTCGGATTTCTCAATTGTTACAAGCAAATTCAAATCCCTCTGAATTATTTCATTCGAAATCAGCGTCGTCTTTTTTGAATGATACGACTTTTTTGAAATGTCAGCCAAATTTTAAATTAAGCTGAATTCAATTTTTATCAAAAAAATCCCTTTGTGCATATTTTGTTGAGTTTGAGATCTTTTCTCAAACAAATACAATTTAATATTTGTTTGAATTAAATGTTGTACAAAAATAATTAAGTTTGTAGGTGAAAAATCTTGGTGGAGGTTAAGATAGCAAAATAGGCAAACAAGGTTTAACTAAAGTATGAACTAAACCACTGGCATTTAATAATGTATGAAATATTTGAAAGATTTGTTCGTTAAGAAAAGGAAAATGAGTAAATTATTAATCAACAATCTATAGGTGAATGTTACACAGTGTGTAAAGTGGCCACTTTAACTAGTCAATTACAGGTCATAAACACTGTAAATGCCCAGACTTCCATATTCCTTGATCTATCCCTGTTGTAATTTGTTAATCTAAATGACTGACTCCTTAGGGGGTAAAATCCAGTCTAAGTCTACAACTATTTAGACGAACTCAAAATATCATAAAAAAACCAACTGATCCATGAAGAAGTCTAAAAATTTGAACATTGTTGTTTGGGGTTGCCTAGTATGTGAAATAATTCAATCAGATGAATCTCTTCACAACAATAAAGGTTACCGCTCTTTAACTTCACTAAAATCAACAGATGGAAGAATTTGCTTATTCAGTTGAGACTTTGCTTCCTTCCGAGCGGAACGCACACGTTCTTTTGTTTTGACCTCCCGAAACGGAGGTGGTATTCGGATCTTCTGCATGCGATTACCCAGAGAGTCTATTTTTATTCAAGGCCGTTCTCCCATTGTAAACATTCGTGTTTATAATTATGTTTGTTGTATTAGTTATGATTGTTGTGTTAATTAAGTTATAAGTACTTATTTTTTGTGTGAATACATATTTTTGAACAATAAAAAAACAGAGATAATAATAACCCCTGTAAATGCCTAAACTTACATATTCCCTTCTCTTAATTGTTGTCCATCCCTGATGTAATTTGATAATCTATATATAATACGTGAACATAGAAAATTACATGGATATTATCATTGAAATTTTGAATCTTCATCTTTCTTCTTCTTCAGCCTTGTTCTTTCCACTGTTAAATAAAGGCCTCTTCCAAACGTCTCCATTCCTTCCTATCACCCGCTTTTATCGCCCATGTTTTACAGGCTATCGAGAAAATGTCGTCGACTCATATTTTTTTGTCCACCTTCTGAAAACCTCTTTTGTTTGCCCCATGATCTCCATTTTATTAATCCGGGTTTCCACCTGCCATCATTTTGCACGGCCGAGTGCCTTGCCCACTGCCAATCCATGGCTTTCAAGATTCTGGTTCGGCGCCGTATATCTTAATTTCCTTTTTCGTCTCTTAGAAATACCATGTTTACCATGGTAGGAACGATCTTAATGTACTGGAGGACGTTGCTCTCGTCGTTATGTGCAATACTGTTAGTCTTGCAGAACATATTGTATTTTTTTAATTTAAACTTTTCAACATAATGTTAATAGTAAACTGACGGGGTTATTGCCAAATATTAATTTTTCCAACCAACCAATAAAATAAAAGTTTATTAATTTGAGTTACAAAACATATTCTATAGAAAATAAAAAAGCTAAATACATAATATATACAAATATAAATAAATGTATTTGTTCATAAATTATCTTAAATCAATACCATTACTCAATGGGAAAAAGGAAAAAAGAAGAAACGGGAAAGGAGGAGAGTAGGGAGAGAAAGGAGATGTGTCTTCAGACGTGACTTTAACAGAGATACTGTAGTAACATCTTTGATGGTGGATGGGAGAATTCCACAGTCAAGCCACATGGACACTATATGAGTTAGAGAAGAAAGAGAAATTGTGGATGGGTATTAAGAGAGTGCTCTGAGAATTAAACGGAAAGGTAAACCATGAACTGATAAGCGTCGAAATATTTCACGGAGGTATATAGGAGCGTTAGGCCTATGAAGTGCATTGAACAGAAGTGAGAGGGAGTGATAGTCTCTCCACTGTCTAATTTTGAGTCATTTTAATTGCCTACGGTAATCAGAAATGTGGTCATATTTCTTAAGACCAAAAAATACCTTACGCATTTATTCTGAAGTCGTTTAAGTTTATCGAGTTGCTTACAGCTTCAATCAGTCATGGAACCATCAGCGTAATCTAGAATGGGTAGTAGTAATGCCTGGACGAAAGTGCATTGTATCCAATATAAAATGATGACTGGCTACATCGGTCATCGCTCTATATTTCAGGTGAAATGATTTAGCACGTTAATGTGTCATTGATCATCGATCATCGACCATAACCTCACAAATATTTCAGTTTTCGGACAATTTTCTTTCAGTCTTGAATACGGAAAAATTGTGGTAAAGCGGGTTTCAAGCGGGACCCCTAAAATGTTAATCATTGTAGTGACCACGGGACTACAACCCGCTTCTTGAAGGCCACAAACAAAATAAGGCTTAATATATTAATTTATACAAAGCTCTTTATGTGGCGAATTTCAATTGAACATTTTCAGCTTTATTAATGTTCTCGCGCCTTGTGGCGAAATTCGCACAGGGAATGAAAGGGAAAATGCGCCCTGTCATCCATTTTCAATCTACGATGAGCACTAAGTGCTGAAATTTCAGGTCTAAGGGTGGCAAAAATACACTTCTTTGCTACCTCTAATGTCGCTTATTTCCAGAGCCATTTTTCGCCGCGACATTACTTAACGTCGGATGTTTTGCGAGCTTAAAATGAACAAAACATTTCAAAATGTGTAGATGAATAACAATTTGCTAAAAGTTTTGAATGAAGCGTATTTAAAGATACGGAGGTGCAAAATGTTAAATATATTTTTTTCAATAAAGGTTTGTTTTTAGACCACTTGAGTTTGTTTCAACGCACTACTAGTTTCGAAAGGCACAGTTCGTTCCACCTACTGGTGTTATTATTAACTAAACGTAAATACGTACCTAGCTGCTTTAAACCTTTAACTGCATTTCTTTAGCTTATTTTTTTTTATTTTTTTTTTAAAACCAACTAAACTTCTAAACACAGTTCTATATTATATTACTTTATAATAATTTAATACACTCATCTTTTTATTTTAATACCAAATATACTTCTTAACACTGTTCCTATCTTTTATTTCTTAATATTGTAATTTTTTTTAATTTATGTTGTTTACATGCTCATCTTCTTTTTTTTATACCAACTTTACTTCAAAACACTGTTCTATCTTTTGTTGCTTTATATTGTATTTTTTAAATTTTATGTTGTTTATATACTCATATTTTATATAACTTTCATGTATGTAAAAGCCTTATGGGCGTGAAAAATTAATAAAATAAAATTAAAAAAAAAATTAAAAAAAATAAAAATAAATAAAAATAAAAATAAAAATAAAAATAAAAATAAAAATAAAAATAAAAATAAAAATAAAAATAAAAATAAAAATAAAAATAAAAATAAAAATAAAAATAAAATAAAATAAATATACTGAAATGAAAAATCGATGTACTAACAGGGGTGGGTGAAGCGAATAAGGGTGGGGGGGATTTTTATAACGAAATATTGTAAGTAATGGTGGGAAATGTTTAAATACAGTAATGCTAATTAATTTTATTTCCGAATCAATCGTTTTATGTATTTTTAGATATTATAACAGTTGGACTGAAAAGTTCGTAGGCTTACATGGTAAAATGCATTTGGTGGAAAAATTGTCTTTATTGCGGTTAAATATCGCTAAACATTGCTCCGAATCATCAACACGTTGTTGCTTTTGATCAATTGTGAGCACGCGTGGCACCCACTTTGCACACAGCTTTTGCACGTCCAAATATCCATGCACGATATGGCCAACACGTTCTTTTGATACCTTAAAGCCTCAGTTATCTCGATCAACTTCATTTTACGATCATTCATAATGGTTTTTCGGACCTTTTTGATGTTTTCATCAGCAACAGCCTCTTTCGGGCGTTCACTACGTGCAACGTCTTCGATGCTCATTTCGCCTCGTTTAAATTTAGCAAATCACTTCTTAACGGTTGATGTTCCTGGGCCTCGATTATGATGGGAAGATAAAGACGTCATACTTTCACCTTGACGGATTAGTTGAAGATAAATTCCCTCTAGCGATTATAAAGATATACTACCGACCCCCCACCTTTAAGTTTTGGGTAGGTACAATAATTTGTTAATACCATTTTTTTATACGTATAAGTATATGTATGCATATTTTTTTTTTTGTTTAAATTCTTTACAAGTTATTTACAATTTGCGTTTCAATTCAATTACTTTTCTTGTATCCATATATACTCGTATATATATATTTTTTTTTACTATTTAAAATTTCACTTTTTATTTTGCATGGCAGTATGCTTCTTATTGTTTCTAAATTTATACAAAAAAGCGTTGTTTATCTTTTAAATTATTACTTACTATGTTTGTACTTACCTATATATTTTTTGTAAATGCCCCTTGGGCGTATTGTAAAATTAAATAAATAAATATCTAATAATAAAAGGTAAATTGGGCCGGCAGATTTCGATAAAGAAACAGAAATAAATATATTTAAGAAAGGTACAAAGTTTAATCCCTGTGGGACCCCTTTCGTTAGATCCAAACCTTACCCTTCTAAACTTGTGAAATTTACCTACGTTTTATTGAAGGCTTACTGTCAATCGAATTTAAAATAAATTATCCTTATCCTAAGACCAACGAAAATCTATTAAGTAAATTTAAAGGGAACGGTATTTGAAGGTTCGGCATTTACAGAGCTTGTGACCTATCAAGTTCATCCATACGGAATAATAACAACAACAACAACGACAAACCATCACGCCGTTTCCCCGTAGGGGTAGGCAGAGAGGATAGAACGCCATAACACTCTATCTTGGCATACAGACCTCGCTTCCTCTACATTCATACATCTTCTTATGCACGCACGCCGATTATTCCTACTTTTGACATGTCCATCTTCAAGTATTTGATGGACTTGATCGTGCCATGTCTTTCTCGGTCTTCCTCGTTTTCTGCATCCATCAACATTTGCATCGTGTATCCTTTTAGTCGTTCTTTCGCTGTCCATTCGCTCTACATGTCCAAACCAACGCAGCACCCCTTTCTTAATTCTGTCAATAATGCATGTCTCAGCCTTACACACTTCACGGATCTCGACATTTGTGCACCTATCATACATCGTTTTACCACACATTCGCCTAAGGGGTCGCATTTCGACAGCATTCAACCTACTTTCATAATTATTTTTCCAATTCCATACTTCGCTCCCATACATTAGAGTTGGAACTAGAACTCCGTTGTGAACTGCTAGTTTAGCCTCCTGCGATAAACATTTGTTTGCCAAAGTAGATTTTAGTGCACCGTTCACCCTGTTCCCGGCACTCACCCTCCTTTCAATATCTTTCTCGGCCTTTCCGTCCCTAGTAAACATACTTCCCAGGTACACAAATTCTTCTACGCTGATCTTACATTTAGTTATATTTTCATCCCTTTCAAAAACCATCACTTTCGATTTATCAACATCCATAAGCAAATCGCTTTTCTTGCATACATCGTAGACTTTTGTTACTAAGAATTGAAGGTCTTCTTTGCTGCTAGCAAGAAGCACGGCATCATCCGCATCCAGAAGACAGTTAACATAATAATTATTTTCAAAATTAAAATTATCAACAACAGGGAAAAATCACGTTTTCAATGGGTCAAGGGAAATACAGTTGAGAAAAAAACATTTTTACCACTTATCTTCTTCTTCTTTTCCGCATCCACTCCTAAGTGGAGCATGTGGACATCACCAGTTGCCTCTAGGAGCTCCTTTTGCCAGCCAGCATTTTCGCCTCCTCCCACGTCAATCCAGCGCCTCTTAGTTCCACCGAATAAATTCAAAAGATCGTCATCGACGGCCTTCCAGGACGGCGTGAGCCCGCAGGTTTAAAGAAGGGGCAACTTGGGTTTAGGTTTTCTTGAGACGTGCGCAACACGTGTCCAAGCCAGGTCCACCGCAGCATCTTCAAGACGCTCGCTATAGGAGGCCACTGCGTCCGTTCTCGGACTTCAATGTTAGTTATAAAATCGAACCACCTTATTCCTAATATTCTTCTCCAGCACTTACTTTCAAAACTCAGAAGTTTGGTGTTTTTAGCTTTGGTAGAGTGCCAAGATTCGCACCTATGTAGGATTACTGGCATTTTACAAGAGTAGAATAATCGGCATTTCGTTTTGACCGAGTAAAGACTAGAGTTCCAGACAACACACATCATGTTAAAAGTTGCTCCAGAAATTCCTAGGCGGGTTGCAAGCTCTCTGTGCTTCCATCCTCAGTTATGTGAATTCCCAAGTATTTAAAGCTGTCAACTTATAGTCATATTTTTACCACTTATTAGAAGCATAAAAAATACATATAAGAATCAAATCGGGTTATGGTCCCGTGGTTAGTGTTGCGGACTCACAGACCAGAGGTCCGAGGTTCGAACCCCACTCTTCCCCAACTTGATTTCCGTTTTCTAATAGTGAGTTATTTACAACTAGTTGAAAATGGTCCCTAAAATTGAAATATTTTGGTAAATTTGAGAACACGATATTTTTTTTACTTAAAAAAAAGTAATAAAATAAACTGAAATTAATTTACATACACAAAAATTAGGATAAGACATTTTATTGAAAAAACATAGTTGTATTTTTTTCATAATCATTTGCTCTATCATGATAATTGTCAATATTTTTTTTTTCTATTTTATTATAGGTCAGAGTCTTAACATTCTTGCAAGATAATTGAAATTTTTTATTTTTATTTTTTTTTTATTTTCTTTTATTCAGGAAACATACAGTACAGTTACAAAGTTTAATATTTTACACAATTGGACTTAATTCTAATGGACCAGTGAAGTTTCCATATTAAAAAGCAATTAAATCTAATGTTAATTATGAAAGTATAAAAAAGAGAAGGAAAAAGAAAACATAAATGAAAGTCGTTTAAAAATTTGAATTTAAGTGAAAAAAAAAAATATTTTAAGGTTTGTAGTTTGTAGTGAGTATTTACAAATGGAAATAATATTAAAAATGAAGAAAACTTGTAAGAGTAATTAAGAATTAAGAATGGAAATAAAGAATGAAAAACATACTCAGATGTAAAAATAAAATAAAATAGTAATAACATTTTTTTTAAAAAAGGAAAAACATAAACACATATTTATTTTAAGGGATTCAAAGAAACGATGAGAAGAATCTTTAAGTGAAATATAAGACAGTAAATTTAAATTTAGGTCAATTTAAAAAACATCTTCAAAATTAATGACATATTATAGTAAGAGCAGCAATATATTGATTTTATTAACATATATAATATAAGTAATTAAAAGTTGTTTAAAAGTATAACAAGTATAAAAACATGCCAATGGCAGCAGAGAAAAAAGAAAAAATAAAGAAGGAATAACAAGTATGGCAAGTAATCATTTAAAATTTGAAAAAGCAATATAAGGAGAAGATTTTAAACCAAGAGAAGTCGATAAAATTTCATTAAAGCGATTTTAGAAGTAATACAAAATTTCAAAAGAGAAATTTAATTTATAATAATAATATGAATGTATGTAATTTGAGTGATATAAGAGAAAAAGGGACCAACCGGAGTTTTATTCAAAAGTTTTCAATACACTATTTTTAAATAATTGTAATCCTGTATGATATATATCTATATGGTTAAAAAAGCTGTTAAAAGTGGAACACGATCTGTGTAAAAACGAATTCTGGCAATAGTTCGTATTGACACTAGGTATTCTAAAGGTTGGGTGATTTCGTAGGGCACGTGATGGACAGTTAATTTGAATTTTATTTAGGAGCTGGGACGAATCAGCTAGACTGTTAATAATTTTATAGAGGAATGTGAGGTCCATTAATGTTCTCCTTTTTTCGAGGTTAATCAGTTTGTGAAAACGTCCAGATAAGTCATGATTTGGAAATATAAGAGAGCATCGGAAATTCAAATGTTTTAAAAATTTGTTTTGTACTTTCTCCAGCCTGTCAATATAAGTAATGTATTGTGGATTCCAAACGATAGACGCAAATTCAAGATGGGTTCTTACATAACTATAATAAAGATTTTTTATTGTTAGATCATTTTTAAAAGGCTTAGATACTCGTATAATAAAACCTAACATTTTATATGCTTTTTCAATAATTTTATCAATATGTGATTGAAATGTCATTTTTGAGTCCAGAACTACACCTAGATCTCGTATTTCTTGGACACGGTGCAAGACTGTACCCGATAGAGAATACGAATAATCTATCGGATTTTTTATTCTCGTAAAGGTAATTGTTTTGGATTTAAGCGGATTTAATATGAGCTGATTATTTACACAGTAAGTAGAGAAGTTTTCAAGATCTTCTTGCATATCAAGACAATCTTGTAGGGAAGTAACTTTCTTGTATATTTTTGTGTATTTTTGTGATGTGAAATGTGCCATATTGTTTGTAAAAATTGGAAGGTAAAAGGTATTAGGCGTCTAAGGCCTACGGGGAACAAGCAATGAAACATTTTCAACACAAAACACTGAATCAACATTATTGTTAATTATATAACACAAGTAATTTTTTAGTCATTCCATCCCTAGCAAACATTTCTCTCCCTTGCACAAATTCCTCGTAAAACTATTGTTTCTCAGTTGAAAAATGTCAAGGAAAATATTCAGAATTTGATTCTGCATTTGGACATATAAAAAATATTTTTGATATCATTTTTTATTGCAAAAGTCACTTTTTCACTAATAAAACATTTATTGAATTTCAGGAATTTACCCAAAAGTTTTCTACAGAACGATTACCCCTAGTGCTTTAGTTAATCCAAAAGTTTAAAACATCATTTAGAACTATATTTTACCTTCAAACTTTTAATTAGACAGCTTTCTTTTCAAGGTTGTAGTACCAAATAGGCTATTTCCGAAGTTTCGATATAAAGTTTAAATGATTTTCCTGCTAATTCGTTACGACAAAAGGGTGTAACTCGATAAGCCCTCAATCTTATTATTTTTATAATTATTCACCTGTTTTCATTACCCGTTCTTTAATAGTTTTTCTCTTTAATTGTTTTGAATCCCACAGCTTTTGCGAACGTTTTTTTATAAAATCTACCATTTATTTATTTATTTATTTTATTTTATTTAGGAAATCAAGAGTTCTACATACATATTTATAGTAAACAAACAGATATAGTGTATAAACTCAGAACTAATAACAGATTTCCACAAAGTATACAAAGTTAGTAAAGAAAATATTAACATATTACAACAGAGACGAAGAACATTTAAGATAAGGTAATATAGAAGTCTAGGCATCTACACGGCTTATGACCTGTCAATGGCTGGTTTAAGTGGCCACTTTACACACTGTGTAACATTCACTATTCTGCCTATATTTGAACATCTATATTCCTTCAATTCTTCCATCTATTGATGTTTGTAAAGTTAAAGAGCTGAAACCTTTATTTATGCTGGTGAGATTCATTTAATTGAATTATTTCACCTACCTACTAGGCAACGCCTGAAAATGTTATTTTTTCAATTTCTATACTTTTTGATGGACCAGGTAATTTATCAACAATATTTTGAATTTGTCCAAATTTTTGTAGACAAGGACTGGATAAAACTCCCTGGGGAGCTGTTTATATTAACATATTACAACAGAGATAAAGAACATTTAAGAGAAGGTAATATAGAAGTCTAGGCATCTACAGAACTTATGACATGTCAATGGCTGGTTTAAGTAGCCACTTTATACACTGTGTATTCTATATTACCTTCTCTTAAATGTTTTTCATCTCTGTTGTAATATGTTAATATAAACAGCTCCCCAGAGAGTTGAATCCAGTCCTTGTCTACAAAAATTTGGACAAACTCAAAATATTGTTAAAGAAAATATATAACATATTACTACTTCTACTACTACCATCACGCCATTTCCCCGTAGGGGGAGGCAGAGAGAATAGACCGCCACACATGTTTATCCTGGCATACAATCCTAGCCTCTTCCACATTCATACATGCCCTTCGGTTCCGTCTGCTTTTGACATGACCAGACAAGATTCTAGTTCTACGTGACCAAGCCATCTCAGAGACCCTTTCTTAATCTTATCAATTATACTAGACTCAGATTTACACTCTCGCCTGATTTCATCATTGTATATTACATATTAAATAAATACATATAAGTTTATACATTTAAAAATGTTATTTTCACGTACTCGTAAATATTTTTCAATAAACAAAAAAAAAATAGTATTTTTTTAAGAACAAAGTTATTGTTAATTGGGCGGGATTAGGACAAGGATGCTTTAAGAGAGGATAAGGAGGGGAAGAAAGATTTACCTATTTATTATTATAATGTCTACTAAGTTACATAATGCATTTTTAGTGTAAATTTTAAATCTGCCAGAGTGATGTTTGTGTAATCTATACCTTTAAATTTCGTATTGTACACTGAAAAAATCCTACGAAAAAAAGCATTTTTAACATACGATGTTTTACTTATTGGTATATTTTTACTAATCCGCAGTTACTATTGGGTGTTAACATTAGTTGAGTCCGTTTTTTTATAAACAAAATTAGTCAAAAATTAAAAGCTTCTTCATTGTAAACTGTGCAAATATCGCTAGCAGCTTTGGTAGCTTTATTCCCGCGATTTGGTAGGTATCGAAAATACTCACTTTCGTCAACTTGGCATTGTATTTACAAAATGGTTTATGTTACCCAGCGTGTTAAGTGGCCACTAAAACCAGCCAATGAGAGCCCTGTAAATGCCTAGACTTCCATATTTCTTTCTCAAGAATGTTTTCCCTCTCTGTTGCAATAAATTAAGATAGAAAGTGGAGCCAAATCCACTTCATAGTTTCATTCGCTTCATTTTGTCGTAAAGATGGTCTAGTTTTAAAGATCGTTTCAATCTCACTTTACACATCCCACCTTTACTGTAACCTAACTTTTAATAAACACATTGATACTATGATTAACAAGTCACTAAAACTTTTGGGTTTTGTCAGCGGGACATCTAGTGACTTTACTAATATGTTCACAGTTAAAACACTATATTGCTCACTTGTTCGTCCTCTTTTAGAATATGCATCCGTGTTCTGGTCTCTCTTCTATGTAGGCCGGATAAATCATATCGAATCGGTGCAACATCTTTTGCTCAGAAAAGAAGCATAGAGGATCGGCCTCGAGAGGGGAGACTACACTTACGGAGAAATGGAGTCTATTTTAAAAATCTCAAGTCTACAAAAACGTAGAATTAACATTGACTCCATATTTATATTGAATTTGCTGAATAGCTTAATTGATGTACCATCGTTACAGGAACAGGTGTCATTCAATGTTCCGATCCGCCGGTTGCGAAATAATAATGTGCTGTTCCTCGATCAACACAGCACAAACTATGGCTTGCATGCACCAATGTCCCGATTGTGTCGTATTGTTAACTCGAGACAAGATCTGGACTATTTTGGTGTAAGTCTTTATAGATTTAAAAATTCACTAAGATAGACCAGATCTTGTCTTGAGGTAGTAATTTTTTTTTTTGTCCTAGCTTTAATTTTATTCAATTGTATTTTATTTTATTAGTGCCTGTATTTATTATAAGAAATTGTATTTACCATCGTTAGAATGGACTGCATAAGTCGGTCAAATAAATAAACATGACAAAAATACTTATTGGCTCCACATATTAAACAGTGATAAAAGTAGGCTGAATACTGTTGAAATGCGATCTCTTAGGCGAATGTTTAGTAAAACTATGTACGATAGATGCACAAATGTTGAGATCCGTACCTTATGTCAGGCTGAGACAAGCATTATCGACAAAATCAAGAAAGGAACTTTGCGCTGGTTTGGACATGTAGAATGAATGGACAGCGAAAGAACGGTTAAGAATATTTACAATGCGAATGTTGATGGACGCAGAAATAGAAGTAGGCCGAAAAAACCTGGCATGACCTAATCCAACAAATACTTGAAGATGGACATGTCAAAAGTCGGAATAATCGGCGCGCGTGCTTGAGAAGATGTATGAATGTAGAAGAAGCGAGATATGTATGCAAAGATGTGGCGTTCTATCTTCTCTGCCTACTCTTACGGGGAAACGGCGTGATGGTTTGTTGTTGTTGTTGTTGTTATAAACTTAGTAATATACAATTCGGACATCTTTTGTTAAATGTTTTTCCGATCACTCGTGGAAATCTGTGAGTGTTGTTAATGGAAATATACTTTTATGGAGTAACTTGTGAAATACTGAGTTGGTTGATGGGAACACTTTGTGACGGGGATCATGGAGGAACTCCTTAGCGACTTCCCTTGAATTCTCCATGCTCCCGGTCCAAAGCGTCACAGCTTTGAAAAAATATGCATTAAAGTAATTGTATTTTCTTTTTTGTCTTGCCAAAACGGTTTCAAAGGCAGGTAATGTGAATAAAAAATACACAAAGGTCGGTTTAATGTTTTCATCATTAAGGTCCCCACACACACCCGGACCGTGTCAGGTCATTATAATGATTGGAATCACGCCATTCGTACATCAATCATTGTCTGGATATTTTTCCTACTAAATTTGCCTTTCTTTGCCTTGAATCAGAAATTGGTTTATCTAGCTTACAAATTCTAGATTTTACTAGAATTATAAAACTTTTAAAAACCAACATTTTTTCAGGAGGTTGTTTAAACTGATTTACATCATCATCATCGTTAAAGTATTTTTAAAAAATCAAAAAAAGAGATCAGATAAAATCAATCTATATAATGTACTAGCGAACCCGCCAGACGTTGTCCTGCCCAAACGTTGACTGGCCTTATATTAGCTTGAAAAAAGACTTTCCATTAATAAGTTGGTACTAAGGTGATAAAATTCCAAAACTAAAAATTGACAGTATTCAAATATTGAATTTAAGTAGGTACCTAGGTACTTGTTTATGGTTGAATTCCAAAACACAAAATTGTGTTTTTTTTCAAATATGGCATTCTTTTTCAAACTCCGGTCTTCTCACCAACAGAAGGGTGTTCTTATGTAGGAATACGATTTTTAAAATGTATTGAAATTAATATTATTTTAGTATTACTAAAAATCCAATTAAAACAAATAAATGGGTAGAAATTATTAGGAATTAAAGAAAATAATCTAATTGAGATCGACAAAAAATAATTTTTAAAAAACCATCTCAGTGACCTATCTCAGATTTCCAATCTTGCCTGATTTCATTTTTCGTAACCCAGTCATACATTGATTTTCCACACATTCATCTAAGCAAGTTTCACTACCAAACATGAGTGCTGGGACTAAACCCCCGTTGTGCACTGCCAGCCTAGCTTCGATTAACATATTTTAATTAGCAATTTGTTGCGAGCATTCACTCTTCTTTCAACGTCATTTTCAACTCTTCCATCTCTTGAAAACATGCTTCTCCGATTGTACAAACATGGACACAATACGAGAATATCCGAACAATGTAATATGCAACATTCTTTAACGAGACAAGGACAGTCGAGGCTAATAAAACTGGGACTTAAATTATACAATAAACTACCCGATAAAACTAAACAAAAGACTCAGACAACCTTAACAAAAGATGTTAAAAATATTATCATTAACAATAGAATATGAATTGAAAAAATAATTATTATTTTGTTAAATTAATGTAATCCGCAAGGTTTTATAAATAAATAAAAAAAAAAAACAGTCCATATAAGCGGCTTGTAGGGGAGAGCGGGATTGATTGATTCAGGAAGAGGAAAACTTGTCGAAATCCGGCGCTCCCCAAACACTAGATTTGGAGATCGTGCTTTTGTCGCCGCCGGCCCCTCTGCCTGGAACCAATTGCCTTCAAACTTACAAATCATCGAGAGTCCCAGTTAGTTCAGATCCCAACTAAAATCTCACTTCTTTAGACTATCATACCCTCAGTTTTAAATCTGGAAATATAATATATCACTTTAGTTTAGTTAGAATGTAAGTTTAAGAATGCAATTGTAAAGCGCCCTTGAGATGATTTTTTTACAAAAATGGCGCTATATAAATTAGCCAAATATTATTATTTTTACTATTATAATATTATTGAAATCGACAAAAAAAAAATGCTGTTTTTAAACTTCCAAAAACATTTTTTTTTAAACACAAAAAAACAACATGCTTTAATTTGTTTGTATATGCATTCTCGTTGAATGCAACCATGGTAGGTCGATGAAAAAATGGTTTTTGCCTCTGACTTTTTTCGACTTAGATTCATTTGAAATTTTTAATATCTACGAACACGTGCAGCGCAAAGATCTACATTTCACCGAAAACCGCGCGTAAATCAGTTAAGCCGTTTAAGAGGGGTTCAGTGACATCACACGTACGGAAGAATTAAATAAATAAAGATCAAGCAAGGTGCGAGGACGCAGCCTTGCCTCATTCCTTTGGAGACCTCGAACAAATCAGTCAAAGAGCGGCCGATTCTCAAACGACAGCAAAATTATTTCTGCAATCAATATGGCGAAAATGCGCATAGTTTTAATGAAGACGACGATATTCTTTCATATGTAAGTACACTTGTGCGCTTGCGCATTTAGCAAGGACCATAATATTCAATTTGGCCCATCGCCAACTCCGAATTCCTGCTTCCACTCTGCATATTTCATGAGAATTTCGGATGTACGTAACGTTACGATTTTCCTAATGTATGCAATATGCGAACAGGGGTGGATTGGTGCTGAACCAAATATTTTTAATTTTAACTTACGTGCTACGAAAATAAAGTCGTTTGCATTTTTTTTTCGTATAGATTTATGTATTTAAAATATAAATAACAACCACGATTTATTAAAAAAATATATATATTTGTTAATTTAACACTTTATATACATATAAGGGCGGGCATATTGCTTTAAGGCAATTTCTTCTTATCTACCCAAACCGTTCAGTTTGAGAAAATTACAACTACGTGGACATATAAAATCTCACAAAAATCTTAAAAATATTTTTAAAAAATAACACTATACTATGAAGAGAGGAGAGGGGATGGGAAGGAAAGAAGAAGGATAAAGAAACAATTTAAATATTTAGATAGTGACATTTCAATCTTGACGTAAATGTAAATATAAAAGGGGCGTCTTTAACATTAGTGGGCAGATTATTCCACAATCTACTACTGTGAAAGAGAAGGCAAGAAAATTAGAGCCATGACAGGGTATTAAAAGGATTCTCTCGTCACTAGAACGAAGAGATAGTCCGTGTTGTGAAAGAGGTTGGATGAGCTCTCTCAGATGAACAGACGATGTGGGATTATTTAAAATATTGTGAAGAAGTGATAGAATTTGAATGTTTCTTCTATGCCTGATACTGAGCCAGTGTAGTTGCGTGCGATACTCGGTTGTGTGATCAAATTTTCTAAGGTCAAAGATACAACGTATACAAATATTCTGCAATCGTTCTTACTTATTAAGTAATTCAGAGATAGTATTTGGATAACATATTAAATTACAATTTCTTCATCTACCATATGTTTTGGGTAATAGATTTCTCTGGTTTATTATTATTATTATTTTATTGTTAAATTAAAGCTTTTTAATTTTTAATTTAATTAAAACAATTTATTTTGCTGTCACATGCCACGGATTTATTCAAATGATTAAGAGAACAAGTGGGTTTTAAGTTTTTTCCGAAACATCACTACACTCTCACAGACTCGCACCTCTGCTGGGAGAGCATGCCATGCCATAGTCTTATGTCTAGTCTGACTAACTAGGTACAACCTGTTTTAAGGCAGATATTTTTATGCAAAACAAACAATTAAATTGTAGAATCAAGTAACTGGTAAAAGAAGTATAAACATTGAAAAATTGTTTTCAGGCGTTGCCTAGTAGGTGAATTGGTTCAGCCGGATGAATCTCACCCACATGATAATATTTCAGCTCTTTTACTTCACAAAAGTCAACAGCTGGAAGGGTTGAGAAAACGTGGATGTCCAAACAAAGGCAGAATGATGAATGTTACACAGTGTGTAAAGTGGCCACTTAAAGACATCTACTGAAGAAATGTTCCATAAATAACACCTTATGACACCAAAACAATTATACGCTAAAACAATACTCACTGATAGATTCAAAAACTACTCTTACTCAAATGAAAGACATAACCCCCACAATACATCATATTCAAATAATATAATCACTCGATCCTAAACACATAGACAACTTGAACAAATACAAACTAATAGCACTTTCAGACAAAGGGATTTTGAGTATTATTCAATTAAAATCTATAACCTACTTCCACTATCCATTAAAACAATTAGTAACGAGAAAATGTTTAAAAGGCTATAAAAAAATGAATAATGGAGCTAGGTAGAAGTAAACTGGATTGTTTCATTCGCCCATACTAATATTGAATCAACTGCTCCACAAGTGTATAGCTTATATTAGGTTTTTGTTGTTTTCATTGTGTTTTGAAATATAAATAATATAGATGTACATATATACCTTGTTTTTAAAACTGAATATTTGTTGATTATCTTTGTTTTTTTAGGTTAGTCTTTTTTGTTTATTCTCAAATGTAATTTCAAAAAAGTATATTGTTTAGTGTCCTCAGCACGGGAAACCCCAGTGAAGTCACGTTATTTTTATTATTAATTATTGTTTGTAAGCGAAAAATATGAATAAATAAATAAAAAAAATGCATAAAATAAACCAGCCAATGACAGGTCACAAGGCCCTGTAAATGCCTAGACTCCCATATATCCTTCTCAAAAATGTTTTCCCTCTTTTTTGCAACAGTTTTTTTTTTCATGTATACTTATAATTTTATTACATGATGTTTATCTAAGTTCCTCAAACATAAATTTTAAAAAGTTAGTCATTTGCGCAATAAGCTTGTCTTCAATGAAATAACTCAAATAACAAATTGCTAACGGCACATTAATTCTGTAGATAACCATATTTTACATAAAACGGTCCATAAAATTAATATTTCACATTTGTGTTTGTTGTTTCGGGTTTTTATTTAGTGTAGAAATGTTTTGGTGCTTTTACGAAATGCAAAATAATTTTAAGCAATACTTGCAACAGAGGTGAAAAGCATATTTCAGTAGGGAATATGGAAGTCTAGGCATTTGCCAGGCTTATAACCTATCATTCACTCGTTTAAGTAAAAAAAAAAAAAAATCCCCCGGGAAATAACTAATACCTTGACCTTAGAGCAAGACTGTCCAAAACACGGCCCGTGGCTTATATTCGTGCGGCCCGCGACGTGCTGTTGATCTATCTTCTTCTTCTAGTGCCCGGCCGGGTCCCCCCGGCGTAGGCGATCACTACAGCGAAAGCATATGTATCTGTCCTGCGCTAATTTTACACTTCGCAGCCAGGACGACTGCTTATTGATGTACTCGCCGTAGTGATTCCAGGGAAAAGATGACCAGAGTGGTTTCCCGTTGCCTTCTCTGGTGGATTTTATGTCGGGATTACCTTCCCTTAGCTGGCGTTTCATTCTCTCGTTATCTGCTGTGATCACACCGCTATGAGTGTGATCCCGTTGCCCGGGGTTCGCGACGTGGACGCTAACGAGTTGGACTAGTCAGTAGTGTTGCCGGTGGAATGCAACTGGGCGTTCGCAGCGTTTTATAGAATCACATCCTCCAGCAAGATGTGACTCACTGCGACCCTACTTACAATTGATCTACCACAAATACAAAATTTTCGTGCCACAAAATTTGTTTCGTAGATCATTATTTTATTTTTACGGCATCCCAAACAAATTAATGAAATATTTATGCATATGTTTATCATCCCTTGAATATTAAAAAAAAAATGTATTTTATTATTAAAATTTATTAATATTTTTAAATACTTTAAATATTCTGAAAACAATAACTACTATTTTATTGTTAAAAATTATAAATATGAAAAAAATCTTTAAATATTCTGAAAATTATAAATTATATGTATGACCAGCCTATAATCCAAGCTACCCACTATAATTAATTGAGATTTGTAACAATGTGTATAAAATTTATAATCAATTATTTATTGTTGATATAAAAAGCCAATTTTTACTATTCAGTGTGATTTTTTTTTTATCATACTAAACTAAAATCGAACGTAATCATGCAGAAAGCAGACAGTCTTTAATTTTGAAAAAATTAAATATTGACGTAATCGAATTCAGAAAGGTCAATTTTATGTTCTGCTTAAAACAGCCTGGCCGTTTTCATACAAAAAAACTGTAATAATCTCTACTACTACTACTACTATCACGCCATTTTTTCTGTACGGGTAGGCAGAGAGAATGGACCGCCACACACGTCTATCTTGGCAAACATTCCTAGCTTCTTCCACATTCATACATGCCCTTCGGTTTTGTCTGCTTTTGACATGACCAGACAAGATTTTAGTTCTACGTGACCAAGCCATCTCAGAGACCCTTTCTTAATCTTATCAATTATACTTAACTCAGATTTACACTCTCGCCTAATTTCATCATTCTATATTACATATTAAATAAATACATCTTAGTTTATACATTTAAAAATGTATATTTCATGACCAGACTTAAGATTTCAGTTCATCTGATCACGCCACGTCTTTCTTGGTCGTCCTCGTCTCACGTTGCCGTTCACTGTTGCCATATTTTCTAGTTTTACCATACTTTCGTCGTCCATTCGTTCTACATGACGAAACCATCTCAGAGACTCTTTCTCAATCTTATCAATTATACTTGACTCAGATTTACACTCTCGCCTGATTTCATCATTCGTAACCCTATCATACATTGATTTCCCACACATTTGTCGAAGAGATTGCATTTCAACCGCGTTCACTCGGCTTCCATCCTTTCTCTGCCAGTTCCATGTTTTTCTTCAATACATACGTGTTGAAACTAAAACTCCATTGTGCCCTGCCAGTTTAGCTTCGATCGACATATTTCAATTAGCAATTACTGTGCTTAGTGCTCCGTTCATTTTATTGCCCGCATTCACTCTCATTTCAACTTTTTTTTCTCTCTTGAAAACATGCTTCCCAGATACACAAATTCTTCACGTTCTGAAAATTTCATGACGTCAAAATGTCATAAAAATGAATGTCACCGAATACATTCACAGTTTGTATGAGGTTTATATTTAAAACATATATTTATTAAGGAAAAGCAACAGTTGTTATATAAGAATATAAAAAATAGTACATAAATCCAGTTTAAGTTTCTCAAAAATATACTGAGACAACATTTTATACAGTAAAGAGAAAAAATAATAAGATATTTTAGACATGATGAAAAAAAGCACGCAAAAAGGTTAAGGGATGTGATGTGAAATAGACTGGAGGGTTGGAAGGGAGGGATTTTCATAATATAGTTGACCGATTCGAAATTTCAATATGATAATAACATGAACATAATTAAATTTAATGAACACAATTAAAATTTCATTTCAATTAAATTTAACAAGAACTCAATTAATGTTTCATTCAATGTTAGATCAAGCTTTCATTAAAATCATTAAATCGGGTCATATGCACGATTAAATTTTTTTTGTACCAAAATAAAAACGAACTCATGCATTATTTATCGTTTTTCAAAGTAAAAAAACATTCCATCGATTATTCACACTTTTCACAAAAGTGCTATTATCTCAGTTTTACTTTTTTATGGCTGGCTGCTTTCTGCATAACTACATTCAATTGTAAAATCTTCCTCGGCACGGGTTTTCAATTATTATGTCTTCTTGTGAAGTATCAAATAAAAAAATAAAAAAAACGACGTGACATTCACCCTTTTGCCATTGTTTAAACATTCATATTCCCTCAACTCTTAAATCTGTTGACTTTTGAGAAGTAAAATAGCTGAAACCTTTATTGATGCGGGTGAGATTTATCTGGCTGAATTAACGCCTGAAAAAACTATGTATAACTTGCAGCCGACATCCGACAAAGAGGCTGTTTGTGGATGTTATCGTACCTTTAGGATGAAAATGACTCAACTCAAAAAATCAACTTTTTGGGAAACTGCAAAAGAAGAATGTAAATTGTGAAACCTTCGTATTCTTTTGTCGATTGTTTCGTATTTTTTTTAAGTAAGCACCAAATTTTGAATTAAAAATAATATCGAAGGCAATTAGCTATGAATCCATGAAAAAAAAGGGTAGTGATAATATTTTTCTATAAGTTTAAAAAAGACATTTATTTAATGAGTCATTGTTGTATTAAAAAACAAACAAATGCACTTTGAGAAAATAATAATATGATTTTTATTATATCAGTTCAGCTCACCAAACACATGTTTTCATTTATTACAAATGACATAAAATTTAATAGGTCACTAAGATTATCAGTAAGTTGGAAAAAAAGCAAAGTAAATATGCCATTTGTATCGGAATCAAATCGACTGAACCGGCTTTTTATTACATCATGTTTAAAATATTTCAACAGAGATGAAAAACATTAAGAAGAGGTATTATAGAAGTCTAGGTATCTACAGGGCTTGTGACCTGTCAATGGCTGGTTTAAGTGGCCGAATGGTGAATGTTTCACAGTGTGTAAAGTGGCCACTTGAACCAGCCATTGACAGATCATAAGCCCTGTAGATGCCTGGACTTCTATATTACCTTTTCTTAGATGTTCTTCATCTCTGTTGAAATATGTTAATATAAACAGCTCCCCAGGGAGTTGAATCTAGTTCTTGTCTACAAAAATTGAGACAAACACAAAATATTGTTTATATTATGTTTGTCTGCGTTGCGTCTTTCACACAGCAATATAAACACAACACTCATAACGTCGCTTCCGTACTGACAGGGAACTTAAATTCTCTGAGTAACAAAGAGACCGATGTAACGAATTTTTCCTATTCCCACCCAAATGTTGCATTTTTAAAAATGTATACAGATGGATAGTGTTCATTGAAGTCGTTTGATGATCTTAACTAAGTTTAAGGTTTTTTTGAGTTAAGTCGTTTTCGTTATAAAGGTGCGATATGCTCCAATAAGGGAGCGAAAATGGAATGACGATTCTGTTAATGCCCCCGATATGGGTAAATCATTATGAGAAGATAACGAAATGTAATAGATATAAAAAGTGGTATAATTATAAATAAAACAATAATATTTCCACACAGAAATTACCGTTTTTCCATTATTATTTATGTAATGAAGGAGAAATTAAAAAAACACAAATTCTACAAAATGAGTCAAAGAGGATTATACTCAAAATAAATATCTATTCTTATGTAGAAATAATGCACAAAGAAGTTGGCTTGCTCACAGTAAAGCAACAAATTAAATATAATGTAGCAATTTTTATGCATAAAATAATTAAGGGGATGAATAAAATAAAAACAATAATAAAATTTAACCAACAATGTCATACATATGAAACAAGGGGTAAAAAAAAGATAAGATTACCAATGAGAAGAAAAACAGAATCTCAAAACTCATTGTACAAGGGATTGAAGCTGTACAATAAGTTTCGTTAAAAAATAAATGAAAAAGAAAAGATTGAAATATATCAAATTAATTTGAAAAAAATATGCTATCGAGTAATTTTGATAAAAAATTGTAATATTATTAAAAGTTTATAGAAGTTCTTTAAATATTTTTTATTAATATCCCTACAGAGATGAGGTAGAATTTTTTCAAATTCAGGATTATGGATATTCGAGCGTTTACAGGGCTTATGACCTGTCATTGGCTGGGTTAAGTGGCCACTTTACGTATTACAACATTCCCCATTCCGCTTATTAGCGAATATCGACACAGGTAACATTTTTTGATTTTTGTATATATGTTATTAAATGAGAAACCATTCACTAGCGTGTTGGAGCGCTCTGGAAAGTAAAATGTTATAAACTAACTTAATAAAGCATAAATAAGTAAACCAATTTTTTTTTAAATGTTTATTTTCAAAAATGATTTTCGTCTCTGTTGCAATGCATTTAAAATACCCAAGACTCATACCCATGACTCATACCCATGCCTTGTTTTAAGTCTGGTCCTGTTCAGCATGGGGATTATGTATGATTATGGTTTTATGGAGGCATTGTATATGTCCTGTGGTAGATCGCCTGTGGATTAGTGAGGATTAGAGGTATGGGTTAGCATGACGTTGACAATATATGTTGTTAATGAGGGTATAGTTGTATTGAACATAATATATCACAGTGTTTACTATTAGATAAACAAAATATTGGTCTAACAATGTTTGAGTATGTCCAAATGCTTGCAGACTGGCTGGATTCTCTCCCTAGGGAGTTATTCAAATTTAAATTTATTTCAACAGAGAGGGAAAACATCTTTGAGAAGGGAATTTGAGGAAATGTGGATGTTCAAACATATGCGGAATGGTAAATGTTTCACTGTGTGTAAAATGGCCACTTCAACCAGCCAATGACAGGTCATAAGCCCTGCAAATGCCTAGACACTCACATTCCCTTCTCAAAGATGTTTTCCCTCTCTGTTAAAATAAATTTAAGTATGAATAACTCCCTAGGGAGGAAATCCAGCCAGTCTGCAAGCATTTGAACATACTCAAACATTGTTGAATTAACTACCTGGTAAAAGAAGAAGTATAAAAATTGGAAAATTGTTTTCAGGCGTTGCCTAGTAGGTGATTTGGTTCAGCCGGATGAATCTCACCCACATGATAAAGGTTTCGGCTCTTTTACTTCACAAAAGTCAACAGATGGAAGATTTGAGGAAATGTGGATGTTCAAACATGGGCAGAATGGTGAATGTTACACATTGTGTAAAGTGGCCACTTAAACCAGCCAATGACAGGTCATAAGCCCTGTAAATGCCTAGACTTCTACATTCCCTTTTCAAAGATGTTTTCCCTCTCTGTTGAAATAAAATTAAAATATTGGTCTTTTAAAATCAGATATTTTATTTATTTATTTTTTTAATAACATAAACGGCAAATCTGTCTTTTACAAAAATTTATAATACTAACATATTTGGCGTAAAAATTTTTTTTTTTTTTTAAACATAAATTTCCTTATACTCAAAATTTATAAAAAAATTAAACCTTAAAATTATACAAGATTTTTATTTAAAAAATTAACTTTAAAATTATACAGCATATTCAGTAGAAATTTTAAATAATTCAAGAATAAATGTAAAAATCAAAATTAAATAATAAAATATTCTACAGTAATACAACAAGAAAATCATAAATACTGTTTTATACAGCTGGGCAAAGTGAACAAAAAACTGTATATATTATGAAATGCGTGAATAAATAAATATAATTACCATTCACCACATTTGGAAAAGTTCAAAAGGTTTATTCTATAGGAACAATACCTTATACTAAATATATTAGATACGTGGGAATAACTAGTGCCGAGTTCATGAAGTCTGTTTAATACGGCATTACAAGTATACACTGTCCGTGAATTGTTGCTACAAAACAGTGGCACCTGTCTATTCATTCTTCCAGGCACCCTAAAGTTGATCAGAGATAATAGTTCAGGGCAATCACATATTGAATTTACAATTTTTAATAAATTTAAAATGTCTTATCTCTAGATTTGCAAAAATTATTTTATTAACTGGACATACATACCGTGGATGGATCGTCCAAATAAGCGATTATGCACAGCATACCATTATATTTGACTTTCTTAAATAATGTTTTATAGTTACCATGGTTATAAGAAAAAAAAAAAAAAAAAAAAAAAGAAAAAAAAAAAAAAATTATAAACCGCCACTGTTGATGTCTCCTACAATAAATAAATCTGTAAAGTGTGCCCAGCGCCCATCCAGTTCTCAGTGAACGATGAAACTCGCCGATTATATTAGCTTATTCCTACAAACAAAAAAGTACACTATATTTTACATCTTTAACCTAGTCGCGGTTTTTCTGTACTAAAACAAGCTTGCAGATTACAAATATTATTTGAAGATTCTCTATTTGGAAACTAGCATTTCGAACATTATTTCCGAAGGACTATTTTCCTTTGATAGGATACCGTTGACATATAATGTATCACATAGGATATGTGGCGTTCGAAGTGGCCGTTTTTGGCATTATTCATTTTAAAAGGAATCGGCTAGTGCTCAGTGAAATACCTCAGAAAATATGGCCATTAATAATTATATTTCTTAAATATTATGTATGTCGGCCTCGTAGTGGTCAGCGCATTTGCCTACCATGCAACAGGTCTCAGATTTGATTCCAAAATATTTATTTAAAATGGCGTAATTATACTAGAATATTTCATAGTCCCAGGACTGGCACCTTACCTTCATGTAACAAAATTGATCGAGATATGCTGCGATTGCTGTACCAATATAGTGCCCTATGCACCATGAGTGCGAAAAAGGGAATGATGATGATAATGATTTTTTTTTAAATGTTAACATCTAATATACGTCGACGTTGGAAAGGAAAAGGTTACTAAGCGAAATAACAACTTTACAAAAAAGCTAGTAATTTTTTTTTGTCTGTTTTTTAAAAAAGCCTCATACATACGTATTATTTTGGCATGATTTCTTCATAATTTAAGCAAATATTTTAAATGCATGATCCTTTATTGGTTTCTTTTGCCCCGCGAGCTCTGGGCAATGTGGGCACTGGCATTAACATCAGTGCCATAGCAGATAGGGAGAGGATGAATGGCGAGTGTCCGGCGCCATAAAACGGGACCCCTCCAGCTAAGGGTAGGTAACCCCGACAGAAAATTCCCCCGAAGAAGGCGACGGGAAACCACTTCGGTCAATAATTCCCAGGATATCACTATGAAGAGAAACCAAACAATGGTCCCGAGTCCCGGGCGGTCCTTAAATGGACCAGGGGTGCGAAGAATCTCCCGGCTCGACATAGAACTGTGGGGGAGCTGTTTCGCACTGCTCAGGATAGGGAAGCTTTTTCCCAAGTGATCGTCAACGTCGGGGGGACCCGACATGACACGTGAAGAAGAAGAAGATCCTTTATATTATTTTTTTTAAAGCTTTAATTGGCTCTTCTGAATATTTGCTAAATGTCGCTTGGTAACTTTTTTCCATTTAGGTGTTGAAAATGTCATGTCTTTTTTTCTTTATATTATTTGTTTTACGTTTATGGTCCTAAAGATCCCCACTGCTCATGTTGATAAATAAATAAATATTTATAAAATTAAAAAAACAAAATAAATCACTGATTCATGGTCCTTTTTAAAAAAAAAGATTCTTATATTTTAGTTTTCTCTCAATTTTTCTCTTTTTTTCGCTTATTCATTACGTATCGAATATGCCATTAGTTTTACCATTTATTCCCCATAAATCTCGGTTCTGAAAATACGCTTTTCGTTTTTCTGCGGTTGCCGAAAATACCTAAGCCTATTTTAAGCCGTTTGCCCTTGGTCTGAAGAAATTTTCATGAAATCCTGAATTTCATGAATCTTTTCAGCAAACAAACGACATTCGATCCCGAATTCTCGACTAAGATTAAAGCGAACAAAAAGTAAGGTTCTCGGCTACATTTCTGACTAGGATATCACACGCGAAATTTTATTTTTTCATTGATGTTTTTGTGCTGATCCGGAAAGTTTTTTTACAACAGAATAGGACTTTTAAAATTATAGTTCAATTTTATGAGGCATTTTATTTTTACAACTCACTATTAGAAAATACGAATCGAGTTGTGAGAGAGGCTTTAACTTACCAGGGGGAAACATCTCGCTATTATTTTTACTGTGCATAACTTATATTGCGCCATTCTCGTAACATAATACCTTAAAGTTGCTTTACAAAATGATACTATAAATAATGATTTTGGTTTGATTTTTAAGGTGAAAGGGATTATATTGAAATAGGGGTTACCAGAGGTTTTGTTACATATATGTGAGTGGCGTGTATTTAAATAAAATATTCACTTACATATTACTCGGAGTTATATTATTATTATAGTTTTATTTTATTTATTTTATTTTATTCAGAAAACATACAGTCATACATAATACCTATTAAAAACTACAATTTTTTAACATAAAAAGACCAATTAAGTTTTTATAAATTATGCAAAAGATACAAACATTAAATGTTACAAAAAAATTTAATAAATAAGAATTATAAATGAGAAAATAATAATTGTTCACAACAATATTTTGAGTTTGTCCAAATTTTTGTAGACAAGGGCTGGATTCAACTCCCTGGAGAGCTGTTTACATTAACATATTACTACAGAGATAAAGAACATTTTAGAGAAGATAATATAGAAGTCTAGGCATCTACAGGGCTTATGACCTCTCATTAGCTGGTTTAGGTGGCCACTTTACACTCTGTGTAACATTCACCATTCTGCCCATATTTGAATATCTACATTCCTTCAATTTTTTCATATGTTGTAGATGTTGTGTTGTAGATGTTGTAGATCTGTTGTAGATGGCTAGACTTCTATATTACCTTCTCTTAAATGTTCTTCATCTCTGTTGTAATATGTTAATTGTTAACATTTGCGTTTTCTATGGAGGTTATCGTTGGTAATAAATTAGAATAAATAAAAATACCGAATGCACACTCCGAGCCATTCACGCACACACAAATAAACGCACATATAAATATACACAAACATATACATTACATGCGGCACATATACACAGCATAAACCACTTAAGATGCACATTCAGCAACTATCCCAAATTAACCCATCAAGAAATTTTCTGTATAAATGCAACGTGCAGTTAAAAACGTCTACATCAATACTGAGTCCATTTTAATTTCTACAGGTACGTCTAATGAATGAATTCGAGGTATAATTGTTTTCAAAAGTTGGTATATAAAAAAGGTCATAGTATAAATAAATTAACTATAACAGAGGTTCAAATGTAATGATGTTGACAATGCCAATTTAATCTAGCTAAACGTCAATTTAATTAACGTTTGCGTTGAGTGTCGATTGCTGTCACGTTGCACATCTGGTACCAGCGCTGAACAGAGAAAATGAGATTTTGGTTTCCGTTTCGTAGCAGTTGGTGACTTGTTATGTTGATATATGTGAACCTGATATTTAATGTTGCAAGTATTCAGAGTAGGATTACACTGTTCTCGTGTGTTGTGTCGAAGTCTGGTCTATCGTGATGGTGAGTTACGGTAGGATTAAATTGTTGTGTCGTGTTGTGTCGTGTTGTGGAGTGGTTTGGTATATTGTGGGCTCTTCTGTCATTCATATAGATCATTCATCGTGTTTACTTAGCTTGCTTAACATGCTTGCGTAGCTGTTAACAGTGACTCAATGCATTAAGAAGTGATGTTGTGTTTCTCTGTAAAAAAATACCCAATTTATAACTAACCAGATTGTTTTCCTACTTTTAGAGTTGTGCCATGCAGCTACCAAGATCCAGGCTTCCTTCAGAGGGCACCAAGTCAGGAAGCAGACTGAGAAAGCAGTGGAGAAAGAAGTTGAAGAACTATCAGCAAAGGTGAGAACATTCTTTAAAATACTAAAATATTATTAATGTTTGTTTTCCACATATGTTTAGGAGTACCGCAGGAATCGGCATAAATTCCGCTTACTATTTAAGTGTAGGATTTAGATGGTTGCGATTTACAATCAAACTGCATTTATCTGGATAAAAGTGTGCCAGATTTTTTTGCTGCTGAAATAATACAGCAAATTGAAATCATTTTAAAAACTTACTTAAACATATCCAGCAAAGTTAATTTCACAATCAAATTTTAATTTTTAAAATCTCCTATATATTATCTCCGATATTTGGCAATCCGGTTGGTTGAAGTTCAGATAAACGAAGTCCCGCTGTATTCTCAAAGTTTGATTAATGTACAGTGAAAATTTAATTATTTTGAAATGGTGTTGACGTATTTGGAGTACTATTTGACTGTTTTTTTTGTTTTTTTTTTTAACGGAATGCCTGTAACAGGCACACGGAGTATGACAAAAAAGTGTTTTCACTTGTTTTTACGTAAGGATTTAAAAAATAATAATTTCTGAATTCAATCATTGCATACCTTAGATGTTCATCTCACTATCCGTATCTTATCTTCTAGACGTAGGTTCTGCAGTGCAGATGAGGAAACACCTTTAGACATTCTATGTGAATGTGATGCTTTACATCATAAAAGAAGTTACATTCTCGGAGGACCACTGGTTAAACCTGAGGATGTTAAAGAGCTCGCCCCCTATCTAACAGCCCGATACTTTTCGGATCTGGGCTTGGAGGGGGAGATTTAGCAAAATGTAAACTCTCACCTTCCAGACAGTGCTGGCTCTTTATAGACCTGGGCTTGGAGGGCGAGAACTATTCACGGGGACCGTCACAATAGACCTTCACGGGTCACAGTGACGTCAAGAACTTGAATAGCCCTGACTTCCACCTCTAAGAATAAAAATAAGAATAATACTATCCGTGTAGAATGACCAGTTCAATCATCAGTAATATTGCTTCTGTTGTAATGATGAGATGTGACGTTTATAATATCTGACCCTTAACCATAAAGCTAGGGTTTCCTAGGACAGCGGTGCCCGCATCTTAACGGCCGTAGTGAACGGTGATGCGGTGGACAGCCGTCGTAACATCGACTTGAGAGTGGTTTCCTAGGGAAACGGTGTTAAATGGTGTTGATAACACCGTTTTCCTAGGAAACCACACTCTAGTCACCGTTACGACGGCTATCTACCGCATCACCGTTCACTACGGCCGTTAAAATACGGGCACCGCTGTCCTAGGAAACCCTAGCTTTAGGGACGGCACGAAACAGTTAATTTATCGATTGTTTTTTGAACAATTACTGTGTATTTTTCTAGCATGTTAGCACTTTACACAAAACAAACTTGCATGTACCAACGTTATTCGTTATTTGACTCCCTAGCGTGTTTGATATTTTGCACACATATACACGTCAAGAAATGAAACCTTTAACGAAGCCTTTTAATTGTTATAACTTCTAAATGAATACGCGGCGGTATGGTTTCATACCCAGCACAACAAATATCGTTACTCCAATGAAAAAACTTTACAAATGCACCTCATTTAGATTTATACAATTCACCCTCTGAAGTGCAAAAGAGCATATTTTGTGCTATGCTGTTTTTTGTATTTTTTTTTATTCTACATTGGTCAGCAAGTGTTTGTCGCTGGGGGCAAAACTAGCAGTTCACAGTGGAGTTCTGGTACTGACCTTAATGTATGGGAGCGAGGTATGGAATTGAAAATCGAAATTGCGGTCTCTCGGGTAAACGTGAGTAAAGAAAGTGTGAAAAGTACAGAAACAAAAAATGAAACAAAGTACCACACCAAAAAAGACGCAATATCTTGTGCTGGCTGTGGGATTACAATATTAATAATTTAAGTACAAAAAAAACCTATGAATGTGAAATATTTTTAAAAAAATAATTAAGGTATATAAAACATTTTTTTATAAATAAGTGCATATACATATGCATGCAAATGTGCATACGTGCGCACGCATGTATAATTTATTTATTTATTTATTCACTCAAAATTACACTAGTTCAAATTTTAATGAACTCATTAAGGCTTTTTAGGCCATGCCCGTGCCAAGCCATAATAAATAACAATAAAATTACACAATAAAATTAAATTATAATGACATGTGATGCAATAGAATAACAATCTAGAAAAAAAGGTATAAGTAATAAATAATAAAATTCCAAATAATTCAATTCAAAAAAGATAATCAGAAATAATTTTTAAAATATAAATTATTTATTTATATCATTTATTTTAAAGAAATAAACAGTCGACAATGATGTAATATTATTTTTTTAATACAGTTTAAAGACAGACCAGCAAAGTTTCTAAATAAAAATCATACATTTTATTAAATTCTGTTACAACAAAAGGATGTGTTTATGTGTATTTGCATGAAAGTAAGTGTAGATATGTGTCTATGCGTATTAGTGTGGGAGTAAGTGTTTAGGAGTGTGCATCATTAAATAATAAGTGAGATCGTATCGCAGCCAGAAATAATATGTCTTAATTTATTTTTAAATAAATTAATTGGCATGTAAAATATATCAATAGATGAAAAAAAAACATTATAGTTAGATTCACACATAATCAAATATACAGAATAATGGTATAATATAGTAGTATTAAAATAAAACAAAATAAGAGTATCCTTGAAATCAACAAAAGAGGAATATATATGTAAAAACATAATTGAAATGATAATTGAGATATGTTTTCAAGAGACTCACTCAATACTATAGTAAGAAATATATGAAATAGGAGTAATAAATAATATGCCAAATAATAGTACTTACTAAATTAAATAATGCAAAAATACATAGTAAAAAAACATAAAAATATCAAGATATATAAAAAGCAAATAAAAGTAAAGTATGGAAGGAAAGCAAATTCGAAAATTTTTGGTGATTGCTAATTGACAACCTCGTCCCTATCAATGTGCAGCAACCAATTGCAAACATTTTTCTTAAATATATTGGCACTTGTGGAGTTCTTTTTGGCTGCCGGAAATAATTAAACACAGACATACACAACCTCCCACCCTCTTACCCCCACACACCCACCCTTGCCAAGACATGTGTATAGAGCATATTGATGTACGGTTGTGAGACATGGTGCCTTACCGAAAGAGATAAAAAAAGACTAGAGGCCTTCGAGATGTGGTGCTACAGAAAAATATTAGAAATTTGTTGGAGAGACCACATCACTAATGACGAGGTTCTCAACAGAATCGAAGAAGGTAGGCACCTAATCCAAACCATCTCAGAGAGGCGAGCCCGATGGATTGACCACATTATGCGCCTTAGAGGGAGTGGCTGAGGAGACAAATTATAGAGGGCGCCCCCGACGGGAATATTTGGAGCGAGTGTGCGAAGATTTAAACTGCGCCTGATATGTCGAGCTGAAGAGGGCTGCAGAAAATAGAGACCAATGGAGGATGAGATGCAGGACTTTGCTGCAAACCAATCCCCAGGATTGAGACTGCGAAGAAGACCCACCCTTACACACACACTCACACCCACACTCACCCTCACTCACACGCACATACACATACGCCCACATCAGGGGCGAACCGTCCATATAATCGATTATTTGCAGCTTACCATTATATTTCACTACCAATAATAATGTTTTATAGTCGTTTTAACTATAGGAGAATAAATAAAATAATCTTTATTTATTATAAATGAACGTAATTGTTTATATCTTCCTCAAAAAATAAATATAGGCTGCTAAATGCGCACCCAGCGCATTGCCCGGTTCCGATTATTGCAGCTTATCTTTCAATACAAAATGTATACTGTATTTTAACATTCAAAAACCCAGTGCGTATATTTTCCTTGCTAAGTTCACTTGCAGATTACAGATATTATTTCAAGCTTCTCTATTTGGAGAGTAGCATTTCGAGCATTTTTTCCTAAAGACCATTTTCGTTTGATAGTATTCTTTTGACATATGACGCCAGTTTTTTAGTCCGCGCGTTTTAGCTAGTGGCGCCTCACTCGGTGTCGTCAATTTCTTGCATTATTCATTCTCAGTTTAGAAGGAAACGAAGCTGACAGCTCGGCGCGGCGCAGCGCGGCGGTCACGACGGTCACGTGACATTTTTGTTGCAATATTATTGCGAATTTTTCATATGAATGTTATTGTTATGTTACGTTATGTAATGTAATATGTAAAGCTAAAATTATGTATTTTGGCATAAATAAATTAATTTAAATCTAATCTTATTGTTTTTTTTTAATTTTTCAGAAAAAAAAATATATATCGTAAAAGAAACTATTTTTTTTGTGTACATAATGGGAGTGACGTCTTACAATAAAATGTTTACTTTCTTTTATAGTACCTAAATATATGCAGTATAAAATGTAAATTACAAACAAATATACGGTGTTTTTAATCAGTGCCAAACAAAAAGGAATTATGAATATACTTATTTTTTTATCCTTATTTTTTAACATATTTTTTTTAAAAACTTTTGCATACATGTACTGTCTTAAAATAATGGAGAATACACCTACATATTACGCAAAGTTATTAATTGTTGTTGGTTTGTTGGGTTATTGGTTAAAATTATTTTAATTAAAAATAAGTAGGTATTGCGTCTTCTGTTGCCAGCAGGTGAAACTGGAGCTGGAGAGATGAAGTTGTTTTTACACAAAACCATAGAAAAAGAATCCGTGTACCTGTATTTACTTTTTTTTATTATACGCTTCCACTCATTTGCGAGACTACTTATATGTATGTATGTACATGCAGGTATAAATCATGAAAAAAATTAAAGCTTACCTATAAAAAAAGTCACCGCTCGCCACTGGCCCACATAATACTATAACATGGGGAAGAAAATTATAAAATAAGGTTTTTGAGTTGCCTAACAAAATAACTCCAAGTACTGTAGAAATTTTAAAATAAAAAAAAATATCGACGAAATTATAAATATTGTGGGTTTATGAAAACGGTGTGTTCCTTTCTATGTAATTTAGTTTTAGAATAGTAATAAACTTTTACTAAAATTTTTCGTAGCGTCAATTAAAATTAAACCCAGTTACCGTTAGCGGGTTTTATTTTATACCTACCGAAGAAGCCCGGAAAGACTTTGGCTGATAAATAACAAAATTGACGTAAAATAGCATCTAACATGATGTGTCGAATTTTCACGTCGCACGTCATCGTTTTTTTTATTACTGAAGAACACCTTTTTTTTCTACTGCAAACAGCTTAGTTGGCAAAACAAATCGCATTTTAAATATTCAAAAGACAGGGTTGCCGTTTTTTCGTAAGGGTAAGCAGAGAGGATAGGAAGCCATGTTTTCCTGTCTTTGCATGCAGACCTAGCATCCTTTTCATTCTTACATCTTCTCAAGAACGCAAGCTGATTATTATTTTTGCCATGTCCATCTTCACGTACACTATGCGTTTTATGTTCCAAGCCGATGCTGTCTGACCACCGTTTTGGTTTGGTTGTCATTTATCGGCTCATATTTTTGACAGTTGAAGAGAATGGCATACCCTCCACCCAGATATATAAATTAAATGTAGCATTGAGACACCAAGATCTGCTTTTAATAAAGTGGAATCCCTCTTCTGCAATGCTTATCTCAACTCGAAAATAAGGCAAAGATTGGTAAAATGTTATCTGTGGTCTGTATTGTTGTATGGCTGTGAGACTTGGACTCTGAAAGTGAACACTTTGAATAAGCTGGAGGCTTTTGAGATGTGGTTGCATCGCAGAATGCTTAAAATATCTTAGACAGACCTGAAAACGAACTCAGAAGTCTTAAGTTGACAAACTCTGGAGGAGGCCAGGGCCCACAAATCTAAGTGGCCACTTTACACACTGTGTAACATTCACCATTCTGCCCATGTTGAAACATCCACATTTCCTCAACTCTTCTATCTGTTGACTCCTGTGAAGAAAAGCAGTTGAAACCTTTATCATGCGGATGAGATTCATCCGGTTGAACCAAATCACCTACTCGGCTACGCCTGAAAACAATTTTCCAATTTTAATCATTTTTTTACCAGGTAGTTAATTCAACAATGTTCGAGTATGTCCAAATGCTTGCAGACTGGCTGGATTTCCTCCCTAGGGAGTTATTCATATTTGGATGTTTAAACATGGGCAGAATGGTGAATGTTACACAGTGTGTAAAGTGTACTCTTAAAACAGCCAATGACAGGTCATAAGACCTGTAAATGCTCAGACTTCCATATTTTTTTAAAAAATGTTTTCCCAATCTGTTGCAATAAATTTCATTATGAATAGTTCCCTAGGGAGGAAATTCAGCCAGTCTGCAAGAATTTGTACATACTCAAACATTGTTGAATTTATATGAACCTGAAAATACGGAATAAAACTATTATAGTCATTAAAATATAGCTTGATTAGGATGAAAATTGTCAGCAAAAGTGACGACATAACTTTGTAGCAGCGTCTAAGGAGTTATTTATATTGACACATAAAAAATCATTCCTATCTGGCAGGTTAACTTTTTTTTACAATGCTTGACATATAAAACCAGCTTTACAACTAAAAAAAACTAAAATAAAACTTAATTATTAAAGACGTTCTTACAAGGTTACATCATTTTGCAAAAACGTTAGAGATGGTAGAAATTGAACAATGTAAATCGATCAAATAAAAAAATCATTCATTTGTTGTTCATGAAAAAAGTATTTAATGTCTTATTTTTTTAGTAAATAATTGTTTTAAACACACTAAAATAGGCTTGTTTTTGCATTTTCATATCAATTTTTGGAAACAGAGTTTTGCGATGCATGAAAAAACTTATTAAGTCGATTTGATCGGTACATGATCAATGTTCAGTAATTTCCCATTACTAGTGACATTAGTTTTACAGCTGTTATTTTATTCAAGCTATATTTTAAGTACTATAGGTGTTATGTGTTCAATTTGCAAACGTTGTTGCCAATGTAGAGGCTGTTTTTCTCTAAGTTACGTATAATTCTATTATTACAGAGATTTTTGCGGCTTCTAGACTTTGCAAGATTACAATGTTACCGTTCACAACTTAGCGACTTACAATCTTGCCAATTTGAACTTGGCTGACATTCGTTTACGTGGGGATTCCAAATTCAAAATTACTAAAAAAAAATTTAAAAAAAATGTTTTTAACCACAAATTTTTTACTATTATTTTTTTCACCGACTTCTTCGTCAAGGTTTATGTAACTAATGAATTAATTCCTATTTTATTTTTATCATGTTCACTAAATACTACACGTGGGCCCAATGCGTCTTTTTTTCCTTACTAGGGTGGTAATTCGATATCAATATTTTCAAAGCTAGACAGGAGAGGACTAAAAGAAATATGGTTTATTCGGTTATTAATTTTTATTTTCTTAATATGAATCGCTTTTTTAATTTCTAAGATTTTTAATTTGCTTAATTTTAATTTCAACATGAAGTACTTTTAATCCAGTGTCTTAATTGAAGTTTTGATTATTTTCTATCAGATGATTGCGAATTATATTATAATAGAAGCAACAACAACTATCATGGAAATAACAGAAAGAATTACAATAACAACAACCGACATTAAAAAAACAAGAGACTTAATTTTAAAATAATCAACAAATTCAATATTTTTAATTATAACCGGCTTAAATATCAATTTAATCTCGTTCATCTTTTTTAGAGTTCAAGTGACAGCTTATTGAATCATTAAAAAAAAAAAAAATTGTTTATTCAGATAAAAAAATATAAGCGTACCACTAAATACTCGTATAATTTTTTATTTAAAATTTATACATACATTTACATTAACGTTTCCCATTACGCAAAATAAAAACAATTCCTTTGTACATAATGAAGAGTGACGTCTTACAGAAATTTGTTGTTTTTTAAAAAAAATAATTATATTTTTACTGTAACTTAAATTAAATTACAAAAAAATAAACACAATTAAAAATATAACTTTTCGCTTCTTACTTAGATATGTTGTATTCCCGACTTCTTCTTCTTCTTCTGCAGCCTTATTCTCTCCACTGCTGGATGGCGGCCTCTTCCAAACGTCTCCATTCCTTCCTATCACCCGTTTTCATCATCCACGTTTGACGGGCAATAGAGGCAATGTCGTCGACCCATCTTTTCTGTGGCCTTCCAACAATTCTTATGTTTGCCCATGGTCTCCGCTTTATTATTCTGGGTGTCCACCTGCCATCATTTTGTCTCGCCATGTGCCCTGCCCACTGCCATTTCAATTTCGCTGCACGATTCATGATATCCACGACTCCGGTTCGGTGCCTTATTTCTTCGTTTCTTATTTTGTCTCTTAGACATACACCGAGCACTGATTGCTGACTGCACTTTTTATTTCCTTTTTTCATTTCATTAAACGATCTAGGTAAAAAAAAAATACGATTTGCTAATAACCAATAAATATTTAACGACATTTGGTTGATTATAGGGATTGTTTACTAACATAATTGTATCGATTATGTAGTAAAAGTTTTAGATTTTTTTTTTTAATTTACGATTTGCTAATAATCAATAAATATTTAACGTCATTTGGTTGATTATTGGGATTGTTTACTAACATAATTATATCGATTATGTGGTAAAAGTTTTACATAAACATTTATACGAATAAATAAACCACGATTTCATTGAAATTTTATTTAATTCCAATAAAGTTTTCAAAGAAAAGAGTTGTAAAATGAAGATTTCAGTATTTTTAATTTTTATAGCTTTTTCAAAAGCAGAACAAATGGTATGTAAAACATCTGAAAACTTTGAGTAATGTAGTATACATTTACATATTACAACAGAAATGAAGAACGTTTAAAAGGTGAAATTAGAAGTCTAGGCATCTACAAAGCTTACGCCCTGTCATTGGCTGGTTTAAGTGGCCACATTACACACTGTGTAACATTCACCATTCTGCCTCATGCCTAGACTTCTGTATTACCTTCTCTTAAATATTCTTCATTTCTGTTTTAATATGTTTAGGTTAACAGCTCCCCAGGGAGTTATATACAGTTCTTGTCTACAAAAATTTTGACAAACTAAAATATTGTAGTATACATTTATTTAATATAAGGTGTTTTTATTTTGTAAACATTATGTAAGGCTAAGACAAGCATTATCGACAAAATCAAGAAAGGAACTCTGCGCTGGTTTGGACATGTAGAACGAATGGACAGCGAAAGAACGGCTAGAATATTTACAATGCGAATGTTAATGATTGCAGAAATAGAGGAAGACCGAGAAAGACATGGCATGACCAAATCCAACAAATACTTAAAGATGGACATGTCAAAAGTCGGAATAATCGGCGCGCGTGCATGAGAAGATGTATGAATGTAGAGGAAGCGAAATCTGTATGCAAAGATATAGTTATGTGGCGTTCTATCCTCTCTGCCTCCCCCTACGGGGAAACGGCGTGATGGTTTGTTGTTGTTGTTGTTTTTATTTTTTTTTACTTTTTTATAGGATTTATTAATGTTAGATTTTATTTGGATTTTTTAATAGATACTTGTGTTTTTCGAGATGGGTTGTTGTCATTTGCCGCCTCGCGACGTAATGGTCAACGCGTTTGCTTGCCATGCAAGAAGTCTCGGGTTCAACTCCCGACATGGTTAGAATGAAATTTAAATTTCAAAGGGTGTTTCCACACTAGAATATTTCATTGTCCCTAGACTGGTACCTGAAGCGTCAGACTGATCATCTTATCTTCATGTAACAAAAAAAAATCAAGATACGCTGTGATTAGTGTACCAATGCAGTGCCCTATGCGTCATTAGGTGCGGAAAGGGAATGACGATGATGATGTAGTCATTTGAGTAGAGTCTCAGACTCTGGACCTGGAGGTCTGAGATTCGAATACCGCTCTATCTTATTTTCCATTTTCTAACACGGAGTTTTTGTGACTTAAAAATGGCTGTAAAATTGAAAATTTCGGAAAATTATACAAACCCAAAAAAAAAAATATTTCAAAAATGTACAAGCGTAGAAATGAATATTGCTGCTTAAAAGGACCTGTATAATATTTTTTGTCAAAATATTTAACATTGTAATATATTCGTTGCCTAGCTCGGAACGGATTTATATCCTTGCAAGCCAAGGATGCGGAAAGAAACGGGAAACTACCACATTAAAGGCCCAAGTAGCATCCCAAGAACCAGCAAAACATGATTCAACCTCAAGTAAAATTCTACGGAGGTAAAATAGTCCCCTGTTCGGATCTCCGGGTGGGGACTGCTCGAGATGCTAGAAACGCAAAATCAATATTGAAACCAATGAAATCAAAGTCAAATACAAGGAACCAAATAGCGAGATGGGCAACGTTTGACGCCCACGCCGAGAGTACCCGGAGGACCTATTAGAGGACGTGCGCTGCTCATCATATGCTGACTTTAAAAGAGCCGCACAAGACAGGGAGGAATGGAGGAGAAGAATGAATGTAATTGCTGCCAGCCAATCCCAGGATTGAGACCAGAGAAGAGAAGCCAAGAGATCTTCCATCCACGGGAAAAATAATTTAGAAAATACATGTTAAAACATGTAGTTAAAACATAAACAATCATTAAGAATAATTAATGTTAGTAAATATTAGTATCTAACCAATTACCGACTGTTTGTGTCTACTGGTTTTGAGACGTGCCCGTCTCTTCGTCTGGACACTCACTACACCAACATGAAAATATTTGTATTAAAGAACACACGAGATTTGTAAATTATAAACATTTTTCAGAGTCTGCCAATCACCTCATAAATTCAAATTACGATTTTAATAATGATCCAGAAGTTCAAATTTTAAAATAGAGTAATAAAAAAATAAGTTTAATTAAACAATAAGGAATTGTTTCATATTAAAAAAGTGTTAAAAAAATAATATTCCTACAGTAAATAATCAAATATCTTTTCAATATAGCCCACTTTTTGATAAAAAAATTAACCAATCGTGTAACGTGCAACCACTTAGCTCCTCCCCTTCATAACCCCTCCCCCACAAATTCTGTGACATATTTCTTAAATATTTACATACTTCTTAAATATTATTGACCTTATTTTAGAGCATGTTTAAACATGGTGGTGTTTGCATCTCCGTTAACTCTGCATTTACTTAATGTATTTTTTCGTAAATACTATGTATACTACGGTGACGATTAAGGTGGTACTGTATTTTAGTATTTCCATATTGGTGTAGTGAGTGTCCTGACGAAAAGACGGGTACGTCTCGAAACCGGTAGATATTAAAAGTCAGTAAGTGGTTAATACTAATTCTTTAATCAAAATGTTTGACCAAAAATTTGATGCTTCAATCACTTAGAAAACTGAAGTGTTGGTAATTTTTTGATTTTCGAGGTGATATCTAATGATTATGGTTAAATACTAATATTTACTATCATTAATCAAAATGTTTGACCAAAAATTTGATGCTTTAATCAGTTCTTCTTCTTCTTGCGGTGCCTTGTTAGGTCCTCCCGACGTTGGCGATCACTACAGCGAAAGTATCTCGGTCGTGCGCTACTCTTGTATTCCGCAGCTATGACAAATGCTTATTAGATATCCTCGTCATAGTGATTACTGGGAAAAGATGACAAGAGTGGTTTCCCATTGCCTTCTCTAGTGGATTTTTCTGTCGGGGTTGCTTTCTCTTAGCTGAATAGTTCTGGTTTGGAGGCGCCAGAAACTCGCCTTTCATCCTCTCGTTATCTGCTGTGATCACGCCGTCATGAGTGTGATCCCATTGCCCGGGGTTCGCGACGTGGACGCTAACGAGTAGGACTAGTCAGTAGTGTTGCCGGTGGAATGCAACAGGGCGTTCGCATTATTTTATAGAATCACACCCTCCAGCAAGGTATGACTCACTGCGACCCTACTGACAGTTTGAACCCCATTTAATCATTTAGAAAACTGTATTGTTGGTAAAATAATGTCTTATGTTAAATAATTATTTGATTTTTAAGGTGGCATCTAATGATTATGGAAACAACCAAAACACCTTTGATAATATTATCGAACTAAGCAAAGATTATAAAACCACAGAAATCCTTGCAAATAGCTTCACTTGTGCGCAATGTATTATGAAAAATGTAGATTTTTATTCTAATTGCAAGAGCTGTTTTGGAGGCAAAGAAAAGCTTAATGGATCTAACCCGGCTTGCACAGAATGTGTGAGAAGTATAGCCAATGTTTCCAAAAGCACCTGTGAAAAAAGCTGTGTAACTGATGAAAATACTCAGGATTCTGCAGATGCTAGACTTTTTGGCCTAAGTTCACTGTTTCGCAAGAATTCAGATCCAACAAATGCTGTTCCATCGTATCATCTTGCTGGATACAAAAACCGCAACCCCTCGGAATTAGCCGCACGCTCTAATTCGCCAAACCCTGACGACAAATATGGTTCTGATCAACAAAAATTAGAAAACTTCCCTAAATCTATCTTTTCTTTGAACACAAAAATTTACGATCCATAATATTACACCTAAATTTAAATACTAGCTAAAAAAACATTTGATTAAGGCACAAAATTGAAATTGGATTAAAACTTCATCGGAATTTCGTAAACTTGACTTTTTGTTTTGTCTTCACTGTCTACTTACTACTACTTTTATAATCTTAGTTTATATTATTATTTATATCACTTCAGAGATGGGTAGTATTTTTGTTTCAAGATTATGGATATTCGAGCGTTTACAGGGCTTATGACCTGTCATAGGTTGGGTTCAAGTGGCCACTTTTATGTAGAATTCTACAACATTCCCCATTCCGCTTATTAGCGAATATCCATATCGGTGACATTTTTGGTTCTTGTATATATGTCATGAAACAAGGAAAGCTTTCACTAGCGCGTTTGGAGCGCCATCTATGTATTTGATATTGAGGTTAAGTATTAAAGCAAATTACTTTATTTATGTAGCTAAGACTCTATTAGTTTATATTGTATATTTTTGTTCATTGATTTCTTTCCTTTCTGAAGAGTTGTATCTGTTTATGAATAAATAAAGATCATTTTCCAAGCAATTATTATAATTTTTATACTACACATATTATTAATATAATTTTTACATACAATTAAACAATGCCTGATAATTTAAATTCCTTTGTCATGATCACTCCTCAATATTAGTCATCACTCTAATTTAACCAACAGTGCTATAATATATTTAAAATAAAAAAATAATTAGAAGATATTACCAAAGAGGAGAAACAGAGTCTCAAATCTCACTACATAAGGGTTAAAAATTATACCATGAGTTATCTAAAGAAAAAAAAGCCTTACATTCATTGAAAATCTTCTTTTTTTAATTTTTAAATATTTTTTCTATATTAAATGTACATGTATTTGTTATTGTAATCTAATAAACTAACTTCTATTACTACTACTACCATCACGCCATTTCCCCGTAGGGGTAGGCAGAGAGAATGGACCGCCACACACGTCTATCCTGGCATACATTCCTAGCTTCTTCCACATTCATACATCTTATCATACATGCCCTTCGGTTCTGTCTGCTTTTGACATGACCAGACTTAAGATTTTGGTTTATCTGATCATGCCACGTCTTCCTTGGTCGTCCTCGTCTCACGTTGCCGTTCATTTTCGACATATTTACTTGTTTTACCATTCTTTCGTCGTCCATTCGTTCTACGTGACCAAACCATCTCAGAGACCCTTTCTTAATCTTATCAATTATACTTGACTCAGATTTACACTCTCGCCTGATTTCATCATTCGTAACCCTGTCATACATTGATTTCCCACACATTCGTCTAAGAGATCGCATTTCAACCGCATTTACTCGGATTTCATCCTTCTTCTGCCAGTTCCATGTTTCACTTCCAAATATAAGTGTTGGGACTAAAACTCCGTTGTGCACTGCTAGTTTAGCTTCGATTGACATATTTTTATTAGAAATTACTGAGCTTAGTACTCCGTTCATTTTGTTGAACGCATTCACTCTTCTTTCAACATCTTTTTCTACTCTTCCATCTCTTGAAAACATGCTTCCCAGATACACAAATTCTTCTACTTGCTCGAGACATTCGTTGTTTACATTTATTATGCAGTCAGTAACCTCACTATCCCTTTTAAATACCATCACTTCTGACTTACTTTCGTTCATCGCCAATTTGCTCTCCAGGCATGCATCATACATTCTAGAGACTATTTGCTGCAAATCATCCTTGCTGCTTGCTAACAGAACTGCATCATCAGCTAAAGAACTAACTTGATAAAGTAAATCAATGTATCAACATCATCATCATCATCGTTCTCTTTTCACACCTAATGGTGCATAGGGTACTGCATTCTTACGCTTCAGGTACCAGTCCAGGGACCATGAAATATTCTAGTGTAAAAACACAAATTTAAATAAATATTTCACATCAACCATGTCGGGAATCGAACCCGAGACCTCTTGCATGGCAGGCTAACGCGCTGACCATTACACCACGAGGCCGAGTATCAACGCTGGCATCTAACGTTTGATTTAGCTTAAGGGTCCATATATCGATTTTCAAGTGTATTTTTTTAAATATGGAAAGTCAATCACACCTTTAGACCTCTTTTGAGATGGCAAAATAAAAAAATGTTTAATGCCTAAAAAAATACAGAAAATACTGATTTTTGTGTAAAATATATTTTTATAAAATATTTTTAAATTATAAGTGAATTCGCAAATTGTGATAAATAATATAATAAAGCCTTACGTTTATTTGACTCTCTTTAAAATCTTCTCTGTTTCCGGGTAGATTAAAAAAACACAGTTTTGTGTGTCAAATAAAAACCAGAATTCTAAACAGGTCCTTTTTTGACTCCATGACGACTATCAGATAAAATTTTTAAATAAGGAACTCATGTGAATATATGTCTACCCGTTGTGTAGTGATTGGAGCGTTCACCAAGCATGCTCGAAGACCCGGTATCGATTTCTATAAAGGTCGACGTCAAATTCATCACATTCTCACCTAAGACATTGTTTTAATTTATGAAGGAACTAGATATGAGACAATTTTTTTTAAAGAATCATTGGTACATTTCTGGTTATGTGGTTACAAGAGGGGATCCCATCATAATGCTCTTACGATGTTTTCCTATAGTTTGAATGATATTATACCAAAACACGAACGACTTTCGCTCAGAGAAATTTCTCTTTTGTGGGCTCAAGAGTGTTAAGTGTCTTGGGTTAAGTTCTCCAAAACGAAAGCCATTTTCAGAAGAAGTGTACATGTTTGGATTTTGTCTAGGAGACTGCTGTGAGACATTGCATAGATATACAGTATTATTAAGTGTGTTGTCTTTATAACTCGTTGGTGCGGAGTAGACTCGAGAGTGGCTCGATGATTTGGGGAACGTGTGAGTTGAAGTACTCTCTTATGGTGGAGAGGGTTCAGAAGAAATTTCTTCGGTTTGTCTACACGAGGGAATGCGGATATTATCCATGGCTTTATCCCACTGAGTTCTTCCAAGGTATGCTTGGTTACAGCAGTTTGAAGACTAGAAGGAATGTGTATTTAACTACGCACTTCTTTCGATTGTTGCGCGGTATTATTGACAACCCTGAAATTATGCGGAGCATTAGCTTTTATATTCCTGATAATTACCTTAGACAGCGTCAGCATAGACTGTTTCACATTCCAATATATAGGACCAACCTGCCAATGGTTATGCCTGTTGGAAGGGCTATCTCTATGTTGAACAATATCACTTTGGACATTGACATTTTTCACGTCTCTAAGGGAGTTTTTCGTTACAAGATTCTCTTACTTTTTTAACATATTATTCTTTGGATATTTTTTTTATTTTTTTTTATTTTAATCTTAAAGTAGGGCACACATATCATACATATTGTTATGTGTGTTCTAATAATAACATTGCAAATATATTTAATTTATAAATTGTTTATCACATATGTCTTGACCATTATTTTAAATTTTGATATGTTTTTTTCTTCATAAATATTTTTTTCCATTTTATTATGTATGCTAATGAGTTTTATTTTATTTATACCTAATTTTACCTAATTATTTTAATTATTTTATTTGTATGAATTAAGATATTCCATTTTGTAATGTACATATATATGAATAAATAAATAAATTGAAATTTAAAAATTAAAAAAATAAAATGCATGTTTACGTAATAATTTTTATTTGTAGTATTCTTTAAAAAACTTTCAATTTTTTCGTATCCCAACTCAACACGTGGCTCTTGGTCTCATAGAGTTAGGGAAAAGTCTTTTTTTTAGATATGTATCTTTATATTTGAAAATCTTGATGTCAAATCTAAAAAAAATACTTTATGTAAAAGCTTTGTTACTATAAGCACGTAAACATTATTCTCTACCTTCCGTTACAAATACAAGAGTTACTAGATACTCCACCCTGATGCTACAAAAAAATAAAAAACTAATACAACCTTCGGTCAAAGAGGATTGGCCTACTACTCGGTTAAAGTGTACAATCTACTTCCATTATCCATAAGGACAATTAGTAAGTTCTCGCAATATAAAATTGTTATTAAGAAATGGATAGTGGAGGTGGTTTGCGCACGGATCGATGAGTGGATCAAGCCAAATAGGTAAAATGTGTGCACTGTTTATGAAATTTTTACTTTTGGTCTATATAAATTGGTTTTGTTTTTTATGATTATTTTAGTTTTTTATTATTTATTATGTTAATTATAATTAGGTTAGTTGGATTAATTACGTTTTTTTTTATTGTTATTATTATGTTAACTTTGTTAAATAGCTAATCTTACGCATGTTTCACATTTTGTAAAATGTTTCCCTCGGCACGAGACACCCCCCCCCCCAGTGAGGGAACATTATTATGTATAAAAAAAAATACAAACAATGTAGAAGTAGAAATAAATAAATATGAATAAATTTATAATTTTTAAATATTAAACTAAAAATTATTCTAACACTGCAATGTATCACGTTCACGTTAATTGGATCACTATGTAACAGATGATTGATGTACTCTGCATTTAGTGTACCAATATAGTACCCTTTGCACCATCTGGTGGTGGTATAGACAGGGGTATGATAAGAACGATTAAATGTTGGCAGCATGCGCGGTCCGTTCATCGAACGCATGGAACTATTAGTTCCCATTTTGGCAAATAATGTTTATAAAATAGCATATTTAATAAATTAATTATCAGTCATAATACCTAACATTTAAATTACCATTAACAAATTATGTCATAATAATTTGATTAATAATCGAGATAAATTGTGAAGGAATTTTACTATCGCCTTATAAAGATATGTTAAAAAGCAACGTAACCTCCCATACATCCATTTACCAGCGCTGTCATGTGCAAATACTTACTACCGGTTGGCTGGGTATCGATTTGAAGAACGATCGCCATGGAAGCATATTCAAAATTCCGTTCCAGCGCCGTACTGAACGCGCAGTCCGGGCGCAGGCGCAGACTTCATTTCTCACTAGGCAATGGAAGCAGTCGAAACAAACCAATGCATTATTTTCCATGTGGTTTACATACGACGCGAACGCAACGCCGCGCCGCACCGCGCCGCGCCGCGCGGCACATAGATGCGATTTTGGTATTTTGGCGCTGGACATAATAGTTTAATTATTATTTTTGGTAGAGTAGAAATACAAGGTAAAATCTAGAATTTAATTCAAACATAACATCACATAACATAATGTTGATTTGTTACAAGAAAAAACTTTATAATCTACTACATATGTTGATTTTTCGGGTTCAAATAATGACCAATTCTTTTTCGTTGAAAAGTCATGTTTTTTAACAAGATAATGTTTATTTTGGTTTCACTGAATTTTAGTCAAATAAAATATAATGCCACAAAATACTTCGCAGTTTTTTATTATAGGTATATAAAGTGAAGTTGGTTGATTTGTCATTACAATTTATTACTTGATATGTAAAATTATTGTTTTTATTTCTAATCATATGTATAATGTATTGAGTTTGTCTTTAATTTCTTAGGGGTGGTGTATATTATAAAGTGAAGTTGGTTGATTTGTCATTACAATTTATTACTTGATATGTAAAATTATTGTTTTTATTTCTAATCATATGTATAATGTATTGAGTTTGTCTTTAATTTCTTAGGGGTGGTGTATATTATAATGTACCAATTACTTATATATTAATTGCTTCCGTTATTAAAAACCCCACCGCACGCCCCTTGTTGGCAGCTAACTTTTGAAATTTTTAAGTCATTAACTCAAAATGTTACATCAGAGGTTAAGTTCAATTTACCTTTTTACCAAAACGCACGATTCTTCGATCGAATCCCTTTATCAACATCTAGACAGTTTCGGACTTCATATAAATTCATGAACACGGGACTCGGCCCTTTTTGTGCGGTTTTGTAAATAAATATTCCTTATTATGCAGACACCTTGTCATGTCGGGTATACGAAAAGGTTGCGAAAGGAACATTATCGGGTCCTTTTGCCCTTTATGCGGTTTGAAAAGGGTTTGAGAATATTATATCTACCACTAATGCTACTTGTTTGATAGGCCGACATTGAAGTTTATTTATTTATTTATTCATTCAAAATTACAAAATTAAATATTCATGAACTTATTAAGGCTTTTTAGGCTATGCCCGTGTCAAGCCACAATAAATAACAATAAAAATACAAAGTAAAATTAATTAGATCAAATTATAATGACATAGAATCACAATCTAGAAAAAAAAGGTAAATGTAATAAATAATCAAATTCCAAAGAATACAATGCAAAAAAGATATTCAGAGATAATTTTTTTAAATATAAATTTTACAAATTAAGAATTACACAATCAAATATACAAAATAGTGGTATCATTAAAATCAACAAAATAATAGTATAATATAGTAGTATTAAAAAAAAAATAACACAAAATAAGAGCATGATTTAAATCAACAGAAAAAGAACATATATATATATATAAAAGCATAATTGAAATGATAATTGAGTTATGTTTTCTAGAAATTCACTCAATTATAGTAAGAAATATAAGGAATAGGAGCAATAAATCATATGCCAAATAACAGTACGTACTAAATTAAATTATACAAAAATACATAATAAGAAAAACATAAAAATTATCAATATATATAAAAAGCAAATAAAAGTAAAAGAGTATGGAAGGAAAGCAGATTTGTAAATTTTTCCTTATTTCGTACTTTAAAAAAATTGACAACCTCGTCCCTATCAAAAGTTATGCAAAATCTTTTTTCTGTATTAGGAACGAGTCTTTCCGGAATTCGACATAAAAGGTTTTTTTGTTAAATAGTTTAATATATTTTTATTCTTGTTTTCAATTTGTGCGAATAATTGATTAATCTACATATTATGGACTTTGGCCCTAAAAACCTTAGTTGCTCTTAGAAGATTTGATAAAAACATCAAATTTAGACTTCTGGCGACACATTTAGGAATTGTTTTTATTTATAAATAATAATACTTCACAAATATTGTTCCTAACCATTCAATTTTTTATAGAACATCGTCACGAATCTTGACGTCACAATTATCAATGCCAAACATGACGCGTTTTTCCAGTGACGTATTTTTTTATAATTTAAAATTTAAAGTTATATATTCTGTTATGCTATCCATAGTGTTGAAGTGCATTATCTGTTAAGTTTTTTATTGTTTACTTTTTAGCACGAACACTTTCCAAATTTACTATTATGCTCAATGTTTGTTTTTGTAAATTTTTTGATAATTTTAAGTTGCCAGAATTTCACTCGTCCATGTACTTTGTAGCTGCAAGACGATTAGTAATCTAGCTTCAATAGGTAAATGTTATCAACTATCAAATATCCAAATTTGGTGAATGAGGTCTAGAATTCCAACCGTCCATGCGCTCAGTAGCTGTAAGACTTGTTATCTAACTTCTATTTTTATAAATTGGGTTTTTATTTTATTTTTTAAAATATCACTAAAACTCTAAACTCCATTGTCAAATAAAAAAATAGAAATGTAAATAGGGGCTAGATTTCTTATTGTCCGTGCGCTTTGTAGCTGCAAGACGTGTAATCTAGCTCCTAAATATAACTGGAGACGAGAAACAAGAATCCTAACCGTCCATGCGCTCTGTAGCTGCAAGACGTGCTGGGATATTTATTTATTGTACAGTGCCCTTGAGGTGATTTTTACAAAAATGGCGCTATATAAATTATCCAAATATAAATAAATAAATAAATGAAAACATTTTTGCACAATATTCATATTGATTTCGAAAATACAAATTATTATTAAAAATCCATTTTTTATATTTTTATCGGTATTCGTTGTATGTAATTTTCCCTAATGTTGGTTGAAATAATATAAAGTAAAGCTCAACCAAGAAATTTTATTGATATTTTGATTATAATCATTCATTCCTTTACTGCAAAACGAATTAAAAATATTTTTTATCTTCTCTGGTCTGAAAGGATTAAAACTTAGGGGACCATCCAAAATGTTCTAGGGAGATTCGCCATTGCCTTATGATCTTTTATTCAGTTGGTGAAGTTTTGCTGGAGCAGGATTCCATGCAAGATGTTGCAAAAGTGTTGATCATGGTAACCAGACACGGTTTATAAGTTTCTTCGGAAAAATGTAAAAGTATTTTATTCCTGTAACAGTTTGTGCAATTGACATCAGAAGCTATATTTTTGTGTACACATTGGACGCAGGCAATACTGTCATAGTTTTTGTCTGGTTTAGAATCTCCTAGTGTAAAATTGATCATACCATCGATTACCTTCTGTACTTTTTCATTATCAACCTAAAAACATAACATAATTTTAATTAGGTTAGGTAAGGCCATAAAATGACATTTGCTAGAAACAAAAAAAAAAAAACTTTTCCCTATAATTTTAACAATATTAATATCCAAAAAAAAACAGCTGCAGGGATTTGGGAGTAATTTTGGACACAAAACTTAATTTTAATGCTTATATAGAAGCTATTCTATCTAAATCATTTAAAATGTTAGGCTTCCTAATGAGAGTTTGTAAACCATTCAAAAATCCAAGCACGACCTTGGTACTATACACCTCATTGGTCAAAAGTCACTTAGAATACGCTTCCTGCATTTGGAATCCCCAATACAACATTTATATAAATTTAATAGACAAAGTACAAAATAAATTTCATAAGTACATCCAATGTAAATTCCCTAATGTCAGTAATTTAAAGTTACCTTGTCTTCATAAACGGCGTATGATTGCGGATCAATTATTTATTTATAATTTGCTAAATAATCGGATTGATTGTGCCGATTTGCTGTCTGAAATAAACTTTAATACTCCTATTCGTCGCACTCAACATACTGTATTACTGAGCTACAACAAATGCAACACCAGAGCAGCTCAAAATTCGCTCTTAGGAAGAGCAGTTAGTAACTTTTCTAAAATTGAGAAGATGTACGATTTAGACATCTTTAACGACTCAGCTCTCTGCTACAAACGGAAGCTGAGTCTTATAGATTTTAATGTTTAGTATTACTAATATTATTATTGTTATTATTGGAGCACATAAGGGAATTTGCTTATGTGTGCCCTACTTCAAAGTTTAAAGTTACTGTAATATTAGTATCATTTAGCCTCTTTGAAAATAAACAGAAACAATTAATACTAAACTAGGTACTACCAGAAGACACACTACATAAACACCACATCTTATACACACATCACTCCATACACCTCACTCCACGCACTACATTTCATACTCACAACAATAAAAACACAATCGCTAGTAAATTCACACAAAGCACATTTTTTTTTTACATCTTGTTGTACTGTTAGATAGTTGTTTCATATATTGTGTTGTGTACGTAATTGGTGCTGTGTTAGGTTTATTTTTTGTTCGTAATATTGTCTAGATTTATATTAACATAGCACTGTGTGCACAACATTAAATTTAAACAAATAAACAAAAGTAAGGTTATGTTAATATTAATACCAAAAAGACTCAGATTATGTGCAACAAATCCTGACCTGACCCTGATCAGCCTCTCTATAATAATGGACAGAAGATTGAGAAAGTTGACAACTTTAAATACTTGGAAGTTCACATACCTGAGGATGGAAGCATGCACAAAGAGCTTGCAATCTGCCTAGAAATTGCTGGAGCAACTTTTAACATGATGCGTGTTGTCTGAAACTCTAGTCTATACTCGGTCAAAACGAAATGCAGATCATTCAACTCTGATCTTCTTCCAAGTCGGTCCCTCAATGCTGAGGATAGTGATTACCATGAACACTTTTGATTATTCATCACGATCATCGCATTCCTCTTGGGCATGCTTGGGACCAACAGTTTGCAACTTAGAAGGGATGAGTTCACACTGACCTATTTTATCAGACTTATAAGAAGATTCATCGAGAACTCAGCCAATTTTAGAAGTTTCCATTTTTCTGTTTCTGATGTTTATCTCCGACAGCGTCAGCACACTGTTTTACCCCCTGGCTTCCTGAACCAACCTGCCTTGATTACACCGATTGAAAGGGCAGTAAAGCAGCTGAACATGATTTATTTAGAGATTGACATCTTTCACATCAGTAAAACGGTTTAAGAGGCAAATACTCTTGCCATTGAGGAGTTTTATGCCTTCAAAATATCAAGGTACTGCTCAAAGTTTCCTGGTATGATGTGTTTTTTTGTAATATTTTTTAATTTGATAACTTTCAAGACTTTCAAAGTAATTAATAAATTGTAAAATGTTTTCCCTTCCGGCTTCTTGAACCAACCTGCCTCTGGTTATACCAATTGGAACAGCAGTTAAGCAGCTGAACATGATTACTTTGGAAATTGACATCTTTCACACCAGTGAAACAATTTTTATGAGGCAGATACTTGGAAAGAATTATACCTTATAATATCGAACTATTGTTAAAAGGTTCCGAGTTTGATATATTGTCCGAATATAACGCCTTAAATATGTTGTTATTTTGGTAAAATAAATTCATTTGAGTTTATATATGACATGTAAAGCTAAGTAGCTTTACATGTCACAGTACCGGAGTGTCAAACATGTTAAACAAAAAAAGGACACTAACGTCTTGTGTACTAGAGCATGAGTGATGGTATGTAGATAAGTGGTTGCCTGTTAGACAAATGTTAGCAGGAAGCCATAAATGTGTTGGAGAAGTGCCAACAAGTCTAAAAAATATCCGGTGATTATGTTGAAAAATAAGGTACTAAAACTTTTTCTTATCCACTTCTAAATAAGTCAGGAGTGAAGCATATTATTCAACTTTCGTAATATTTGGCTCGGTTTTTTGCACCACCAAGGCGACGTGGTGTTTATCGGGAAGAAACATTTCAATGTTGACTGTGTCCATTCTTCCATTTCGATTCAGAGAGGGTCGAAGTTCCACTCTCTAACTGTCCTAGTCGTTCAGGCGTCAAAGAATCGAAAAGATTATGTAATTTCTTTCCATTATGTTGGAATCTAAATCTGGTATGATGGCCACCACTGGTAACACTTGAAGGATCAATTGGTGGACTTGTGCCAGAATACGACCCTTGATAATGTAAGGCTAATTCTGAATTTCTATCCTCAATTGTTGGTTTTGTTGAATCATCATCTCTCAAAGAAGACATCCCGGAATACAAATAAGACGGAAAACTTGGCAAAAACCCTGGCATAAAACCATGCATATAGCTTGGATTACCCTGCATGTAACTTGAATTATAACCAGCTATGTAACTTGGATTGTAATCAGCAAGGTAACTTGGATTATAACTCGTCACATCTCTTGGGTTGTAATCAGACATGTCTAAATTCACTTCAACAGAGAGGGAAAACGTTTTTGAGAAGGGACATACTCAAACATTATCAGACATGTCACTTGGATTTACCAGCTTGTAGCTTGAATCACCCAGTGCGTAGCTTGGACTATGACTAGCTAGGTAGTTTGGATCATTTCCAGTCACGTGATTTGGATTATAACTTGTTCTATCTCTTGAGTTGTAATCAGGCACGTCACTTGGATTTACCAGCTTGTATATTGAATTACCCGGTGTGTAGCTTGGATCATTTCCAGTCCTGTGACTTGGATTATAACTCGTCATATCTCTCTGGAAGTAATCAGACATGTAGCTTGGCAAATAATCGGGCATATAACGAGGCATTTTCCATGTCAAATATGATTGTTGGTTAGACCACAGTAGACCGGGCACAATAGAAAAATATCTGTAACTAGGATAAGCATTCAACCATTGATTTGAGAAAGTTTTAAATTGGATATATTCTGCTCCGAGCGGCTTCTGAAAAAGATAAAACTATCATGTCAAAACAATTTCGATGAAATTGAAGACTTGTTTAAAAAACCTTAAATGACAAATACCATTAATTTTTCATGGCAGTTTTTACACCGAGTACAATGGTTTTTCTGTGGTTTTTCTTTGGTTTTTGTGTATTTTAATCAAATTGCACACTTAAACTGAACTGAATAAAACTTTTTAAAAATATGAATAATAAAATATTATATAAAATGACAGTGTAACATTTGATGTTTTTAGACCATATTTGGACCTTTGAAATGATGAATAAATTAAATAAATTGATCAAGTTCAAGGCTGATTTTCATCAACGCATTCACCGGCATCGCCAGTAGAGAGGATCTGTAAATGATCCCAGTTTAAAGTAATTGAATGCCGTACTTCAGAGGCAATGATAATTTGCACCAGTAGCGCTTTAAAATGGCGTCCATTTGCCATAAAAGGATTGCAAATGAATAAGTAAAAGAATTAATCTATCGATTACAAACAAAAAAAAAGCATAGAAAAAATGTTATCTCCAAACTCATCATCACAATTCCTCATTCTTCTCTAACTCATATAGTGTCCATGCGGCTCGACTGTAGAATCATCTCCTATCCACCATCAAAGATGTTACTAAATGATCTCTGTTAAAATCACGTCTGAAGAAACATCTCCTTTCTCTTCCTTAATCTCTCCTCCTTTCATCTTTCCTCTTTTTTCCTTTTCCCATTGAGTTATGGTATTGATTCAAGGTAATTTATACACAAATACATTTATTTCTAGTTTTAAACATCTTAAGCTTTTTCTTATCTTTATTTTCTATTGAATATATTTTAACTTGAATAATAAAAATAAAACTGTTATTTTATTGGTTGGTTGGAAGAAATTGCAATTTGGCAATAAGTCAGCCAATTTACAGTGAACATTATGTACAAAAAGTTAAATAAAAAAATAGTTCACAATCAGGAAACAATATTTGAGCTATTTAGCTTTATCCACTCAACGTTCCGTGCGCAACCCACCTCCACTATCCATTTCTTAATAGCAATTTTATATTGAGAGTACCTACGAATCGTACTTATGGACAATGGAAGTAGATTATACACTTTAAACGAGTAGTGATACTAAACGAATTGTGCAACGTTGGGTTCGCCATACAATGCCTCTAATTCATGATCAACTGTCTCCTCCACACTTCGTTTTGGTTGACAGCACCAAATATCTTCCTTAATATGTTTCGTGTTTTCTCAATGAATATGAGCATAACTAAGCTTATGATCATTGATCGAGCTAAAAAAGAAGCGCCATTATCCTTATTGCGCAACTTAGAAAGAGTCAACAATTTCGTTTATCTAGGTTCTCTCATTAGCGATGGCGGTGGGTGTGAAGGTGAAATACGGTGACGTGTTGGTATTGCCAAAAGTGCTATGAGTCGGTTGGTGAAGATCTGGAAGAATCACAGTATAACCATTAACACCAAAAAGAGACTGGTGAAGGCCTTGGTTTTCTCAGTGTTCATGTACGATGTGGAGTGTTAGACACTGAGGGAATCTGAAAAGAAAAAAAAATCTAAGCTTTCGAGATGTGGTGTTGGCGGCGAGTGCTGCGGATTTTGTGGAGGGCCAGACATACGAATGCATCTATTCTCCAGGAACTGGACATAGGAGAAGAAAAGAATCCTGCAGTTCTTTGGGCATATTTCCAGGGGAGATTTTGATAGTTTGGAGAAAACTATTCTCCTGGGAAGTGTCGAAGAAACAAGGTCGCGTGGACGTCAACCGACAAGATGGAGCGGTACAGTCACTGAGTTATCAGAATCATCACTTACGAATGCCTATAGAAGAGCACAAGACCGTTCCAGATGGAGGGAGACTATCCACAGATGAGCCGTGTCTGGAATCAGGCGTAATCACCATCCTCAGACATGAGGCACGGATTGAAGAGAGACCATGTTTTCATCTCTTTTGGTCATAGTCCAGCATTCGGCGCCATATTCAATGACCGGTCTGAGGAGAGTTTTGTAAATGATGGTCTTAGTTTTTCTAGTGAGCAATTTGGATCCCAGATTTTTAAACGTATAGAAGATATAGATAGATATAAAAAATATATTTTTGACCAAACAAAAAGTCAAATGGTATTATTTTTTTAAAATTATTTACTCGGCTCTTTTGTTCAAAAACAATATTTACAATATTTCTAAAATGGATAATTTATTAAAATTCAAAAACTTGATTGGTTGAAATAATTTATTTTCGTATTTGTTGCAGTCACAAAAATATTTTTATCAAAGTAACAAAATCAAAAGAAAACAGTTAATGAATAACTATGGAATGTTGATTTGCAGGATTTTATGGTCAAATCTGAAAATATCGAAATCTAGTGCATCCAGCGATCTTCGTTTAATTTTTGTCTGTGATCAGCAATTCTATTTTAACCTTTAGTTAATCTTTAAGGTTCCTTTTATTTCTGATATTTCTATGATTTTTAGTGGTATAAGTTGTATCGCCATATTTGTTGGTGCAAAAATCAGTATCATCGTCAGTTTAAGTATTGGTATAACAGATTGGTTCCGGTTTATCTGTTAGTTCCATGGTTCATATTGGTTCCGGTAGTTGTTCCTGTATTTCTAAAACATTTGGTATCACCATCGTTTTAATAACCTGTATACCTATTGGTTCCTGTATTCCTATTGGTTGCTGTATATGTGGGATAGACGGTATCATCATCGAATTGATTAAAACGTGTGGTGTACCTATTGGTTCCTGTATATGTGGGATAAACCGTATCTTCATCGGTAAAATCGTCTTGAGTAAAATCTTTATTGGTTCCCCTGTAAGTTCCTCTGGTCGTTCCGGCTGTAGTTTTGTAGTAACCATTGGCTGTTTTCTATTAAAAAAATATATATTACTAAAATGTATGTAATTATATCCTTGCATTGAATAGGCAACTAGTAAACATCAGCTCGTACTGTTAAGAAAACTATCAATTTGCATTTCAAGAGCAAATATTTAAAAACATTTATAAACGGAATCATAATGTTAAATAAGGATGTGTACACACGTTCATCTACTATCATTAGCTACCAGCCTGCTAGGCCAAGCTGTAGGCCAAATGTCTGTGGGACTACTTGTTTTTTTATAAAGACAATAGGTACACTTAGAACATGGGTCGACGGTTTTCCTGTTTTGCTTATCACAATGTTAATAGCCGTAAACATCAGGCAAGACTTTAGTTTAACATTAAAACACTAAAAACACTAAAAACGCACCTGCTTAAGACCATTTTCGTAAGACGCGTTGGATGGACTGGTCACATAGTGCGTCACGGGGGTCTCCTACATGAGATAATAGATGGGATGTCTGAGGGAGAAAATACAGATGCGTCGTCGCCAAGAATATACTATACTAGATTTTTGTTTGTAAATGAATTTCTCCCTAAAACCACTCGAGCAAAGTCACCATTAAAAGCTTGTATAAACATATATATAGGTCATGCAAACACACTGTAGTTGGTGTACCACTTAGAGGGGATAGTGATTGAAGTCCGAGAACGGACACAGCAGCCTCCTATAACGAGCGCCTTGAGGATGCGGCGGTGGACCTGGCTTGGACACGTGCTGCGCATGCCTCAGGAGAACCTTAACCCAAATTGCCTCTTTTTTAAACCTGCGGGCTCATGCCGTCCTGAAAGGTCGTCAATGACGATCTTTAGACTTTATTCGGCGAAATTAAGGGGCGCTGGTTGATAAGTAATACTTTTTGCCATACTATCATTATTCTACCACTATTCTCAAGCTTAACTTTATACCCGATTTATAAGTAAGGCCCTGGCAATATAAAAACAGGACATGTAAACACACTGCTGTTGGTGTACCTATAAGAGAGGATAAAAATATAAAAAATATGGTGTTGATAAAATACTTACCGGCCAGGCATTTACTTCAGCGGCCACCTGTAAATAATTTAAGTATTAAAATTGAAACCAAAAAAACGCGATATAGTAAAAAGTTTTTGAACATTCCTTAAGCATTCAAATCTACTGTTTAAAATATTTTTTTAAACATATAAAGCAATAGAATTAAAAACAGGGATGGAAATAGAATACAATATATGAAGAAATGAAAATCACAAAATTTTATCATACCAATCCTAAAATGTTATATTTTGCATTACGCCCATCAAAAAAGGCATATTTTGCATTATGCCCACCCCAAAATGTCATATTTTGGATTATGCCAATCCCAAAGTATCACATTTTAAATGGTACTTTTTGCAGCATGACATATTTAGTATTATGTCTACACCAAAACGTTAAATACTGCATTATGCCAATTCCAAAATGTCATATTTAGCAATTTTTCCATCCTAAAATGATACGTTTTACATTACGTCAATCCCAAAATTTCATATTTAAAATGATGAAAATCTCAAATTAAATGGAGCGCAGTGAAATCGTAATATTTTGTTTTTATCTTTAAACTTTATTTTAAATGCTGGGAAAATTCCAGTATCTCGGCACAAAAATTCGTAAATATTCAAAATATTGTAGATGAAAAATTATCTATTATTATCACCATTTATGAAAAAGTTCAAAAAAGGCTACGTTTAAACAAACATGATTTTATTATTTTTAACTTACTAAGAATCCGGCGAATAGAAAAACAAATAAGAACTTCATGTTTGGTTTGTAGAATCCAAAGTTACTATGGTCTAAAAAGATCCGAGTTGCATCTTTTATACCCTTTTTTTGCCAAGCACAATTTTCCGCCTTTCAAAAAGCAGTAATATTTTATCAGAAAATTATTGAATACAACAAATTACAAAACGGGTTGCGAAATCCTATTTTTTATGATAAAACATAATACAATATAATGATTGTACACCACGCATTATATTTCATTTTAATTTTTCGTTTATTTTCATTAATTTCATTTTCATTAAAATCACATACAAAAACAATGGTCTAACTCGGGGTATCCCACACTATGTTCCGCGGAATACAAATGTTTCACGGAGCCTTAATAGATGTTCCGCGAAAAATTGGAAGAATTTTATACGAAAACAACTCTTTTTCATTGTTTTCTCAAAACTAATTAGGACGATTAGCCTCCTATAACGAGCGTCTTGAGGATGGGGCGGTGGACCTGGCTTGGACACGTGCTGCGCATGCCTTAGGAGAACCTAAACCCTTGTTGCCTCTTCTTTAAACTTGCGGGATCACGCCGTCCTGGAAGGCCGTCAATGACGATCTTTAGACTTTATTCGGCGGAATTAAGGGCCGCTGGATTTACATGGGAAGAAACGAGAGTGCTGGCTGGCGATAGGGTCTCCTGGAGGCAACTGGTGATGTTTACATGCTTACAGCAACATGCTTACAGCAACATGCTTACAGCAACCAGGCTCTTTAAATACTTGGATCCTAGATACTTGAAGTATGAGAACTAACTTACGGGGACCCGTCACAATCGATCTACTCAAGTCGTAGTGGCGTCGGGAGCTTACTAGCGCTGACCGCCTTCTTTAAGCTTAGAATATAATAGTGTAAGCCTCGTGGTGAGTTTTTCAAAGGGGTTTAGCCTCCTGCGTCGTCGATTTCTAGCTGTCGATCCCTCTTTTTGGCGGTCTGCCTGGAAGTCGTCTTCCTTGGTATTGGCCGTACAGTACAACGTAAAGGAGTCTGGATGGCTCCATTCTCCTCACATGCGCAAAGTAATGTCTTCGTTGCCTCCCCCAGCTTACGACGTTTCCGATCTTGCATATTTCCCTTATTTTAGAGATTCTTACTTTTTTTTAAGGAATAACCCGCTAAGCCTCTATTTTGAGGCTTGTCAGCAGATGGGATAGAGGGGATATGGAAGGAGGTAGTGAAAAGTATACCTCAACACCCAGACCAATTGAGAAAAAAGTCTTCCTTGGATTTTTTTCTTGCAACTGACAGGAATCGAACCCACGGCGCAAGTTTCACAGTTGGCCGTCGAACCAACTGCGCAACGGTGCCTCAAAGACTTGCCAAATATACTCCTGAGAGTCTTCACTTCTGAAATATTTAACTTATGCTTGAACACCCGATGACAAATGACTTAAAAATGAGTTTATCGTAACATGAATATATTTTATGTTTTTTTTTCGAATAAAGAGTTTTATGAAAAAAATACGGTAATATACAGACAAAATAAACGTTTGTTTAGTTGTGATTTATTTAATTAAAATAACTTTAGGTTATAAATTTAGATATACGATGTTAATGTCTTAACGTCTAAATTAGTTCTGAGACTGGGAACCATCAAACTAGTATTTATATTGATCCGCGGGTGTCATCTTTTGGACTGGGCTTAAGTAAACATTGATTTTAACTATCGAGGGTGAATGGAATTATACTACTGAGATAAAAATGTATTTATCTGGACAATATTCTAAGAATTTATCATGTGACAGCATTGGAAAGCTTTACTAGTTGATACGAACTCATATCTAGGTTCATGGTTCCATAACAAAAATGCTATTTGTTTAGTTATGTGTTTAGTAACTTCTACTTTTTTATCCTTTGATAGAGGTAATAAACCATCACGTCTTTGACAAGAACTATGCTGCATTCACTTCAAAGCACCCATATACAATATCCAATCATGCATGTGATTAGATGTACTCTTGGTGGGGTTAGAAGAATAAACCTTATGTTTTATTATAAAAATAATTATGTGATCTACATGAAGGAGTATGGTAGGCATCCGTAGCTCTATCCCGATACATTTAGAAATGCTGGGGCCTAACAGTTTGCAACTTAAAAGGGATGGATTACACTGACACATTTTTTCATTCTTGTAAGAGGTAGTACTGAGAAGTCGGTCATTTTAAAAATTATCAATGTTTATAATCCGGTGGATATCTCCAACAGCCTCAGCAAAAACTGCTTTACTTCTCGATTTCCATAATCAACCTGCCTCTGGTCATGCCGTTATGAAGAGCAGACAGGCAGATGAACATGATTACTTTGGAGATCGACATCTTCCACAGAAGTTGACAAATACTCTTGCTATTAGAACGTTTTATGCCCTCATAATATCCAGTCATCGCTCAAGGGTTCCTGACCTATAATTTGTTCTTACTTCGGTTCAATAAAAATTCATTTTAATTTTCATCATTTTGCTTTCTTAAGCTAGGGTTTCCTAGGACAGCGGTGCCCGTATTTTAACGGCCGTAGTGAACGGTGATGCAGTGGACAGCCGTCGTAAAGGTGATTAGAGAGTGGTTTCCTAGGAAAACGGTGTTAAATGGTGTTGATAACACCGTTTTCCTAGAAAACCACACTCTAGTCACCTTTACGACGGCTGTCCATTGCATCACCGTTCACTACGGCCGTTAAAATACGGGCACCGCTGTCCTAGGAAACCCTAGCTTTAGAGTATCTAAATAATTCTATATCTTGAGCATTAAATTAATGTTAGAAATAGTACAAACTTTATAAAAACCTCGAAATTCTGCTGACTAAAGGTCATTATTTACTTTTCTTCCTTTTTTTTCTTCTTCTTCAGCCTTGTTCTCTCCACTGCTGTATAAAGGCCTCTTCCAAACGTCTCTATTCCTTCCTATCACCCGCTTTGATCATTTATGTTTTACCGGCTATCGAGGCAATGTTATCGATCCAACTTTTCTGTGGACTTCCAACACTTCTTTTGTTTGCCCATAGTCTCCACTTTATTATTCTCGGTGTCCATTTGCCATCACTTTGCCTCGCTAAGTGTCCTGCCCACTGCCATTTAAATTTTGCCACGTTCCGTTAGACTTTGGTTCAGCGCCTTATTTCTTATTTTTTTATTCTGTCTTTTCGACATATACCGAGCATGCTTCCTTTCATAGATCGTTGGGTGTATTTTAGATTCTGGCCCTTTTTTCGTGTTATAGACATGATTTTTAGACCGTATTTCGTACTTAACTTTAATTTACTTTGATAGTTACATTGCTTTAAAGATTTTTTGCTTCCACAGTTAAATGTAGTTTCATAAAAAGTAAGGAAATATTTCAAAAGTTTATTACTTATGTCGGCCTTTTGGTGGCGTTAAAGTTTTGCTTAAAATGTACTGCAGAAGTTAAAAATTTTCAACCAAAACATTCTTCTTTTTAAAAAAATTTACAAAATTCTTTTTAGAAGCGTTTGAACTAAAATATTTCAACTATCTTAATTTTTTTGAATGAATATTGAAGTCATAATCAAACTTAGAGTATAAGAAAAAAACAGAATTGGTTGTTCTATAATTTATGCTTTATATTATGACATGTTTAGTTATATATATTTTTTTAATGTTTTTTTGTACCCCTGAGGACGCCTATCCTCAAAATTAAATGAAGTTAATCTCTTTAGATACTAATCGGAAACAAATACACTCAGTGCAGATTTAACTTACCAAAATTCCGACAAACAGGAAGACAAATACGAACTTCATATTTAGTTATTCAAGAACTGAAAGTTACCTTAGTGTTAAAGGTTTCTGGCGGCACCTTTTATACGGCATTTTCTTATTTTTCGGCTAAATTTAACAGCAATTTTGCGGCTGTAAAAAACCATGAATTTTAAATGTATTTAATCGGGGAATCATTTGAAACAACAAATATATGAAAATATTACATACAGTATCGAACAGATTTATTGAAACAAGATAAACAGTTTTTGAAAATCTTTTATTTGATAGTCTGTATACATAAAAATGAATGTTTGAAAGTTTGTCCTTTATAGACTCGATAACCACTGGACTAATTTACATGCGGTTTTTTTTGCAAAATAATATAATTTGCGTGAATTAAATTTGTGAATAATAATATATTCAATATGTTCATCAGAAAAAAAGTTAGGAGCGAAAATGTGTTTTTCATCGAACTTCCAAAGTTGCATTCGACTAAAATGCATATTCCTAAAAATTCGGAGAATGTTTTTTTTTTCGTATTAAAAAAGTTTTTATTTTAACGTTTGCAAAGATCAATTATTTTTAATGGATACTGAATTGATGAATTTCCTTACAATTTCTTAATTCTACATACTAATTTTTTTTAATGGATTTTTAGTAATGCTTGAATAATTTTAATCAACATTTGATACATTTTCGAAAAACTGATTCTTTATTTGAAGATTATTTTTTTTGGATTCAACCTTAAAGAAAGTACCCAGGTACCTTATTAAATTCAATATTTGAATACTAAAAATGTTTAATTTTGGAATTCAATAATAAACAAATACCTAGGTACCTACATATCAATGAAAAGTCTTTGTCCTTTGATCATCACAGTTTTGCACGTTTTACGACACAGTCATTTTTCTATTATTATTACTTATTTATTTATTATTGACGGACTTATACAGTCCATTCCAACAATGGTAAACACATTTTATCATACTAAATATAGGTACAAATGAAATAAAATACAACCAAATAAAATTAAAGCTAGGACAAACTGATCTGGTCTATCTTAGTTCTTTCGTTTCTTTTGGTTTCGAATCAAATGTCAAGATCACATCAAAACCCGGCTGGCGGTTAAATAATGATTAAATTCGCGTTGAGCATGAGTTTTGTGACATAATTTTAGAATTCTCAGGGTAAAACGTGGTCTGACTTGTCTTCATTAACACGTATTCCATTATTTTTTCCATTGATTATGGCACTAGAGTACAAACTTGTATGATTTTGATTTGAGCACGACGAGGTTTCTTATCTCATCACATCAAAAGATAAAACGAAAAACTAACCCTTATTACGAATATATAAATAGCTCCAAAAATTCCAAAATAAATAACGTGTATCCTTATTTACGAAAAAAACATTTGTTCAGACAGCTAATAGCAGGCAAGCCAACGTTCGGGCAGGACAACGTCTATCGGGTCCGCTAGTTTTAAATAAAATAGAACTACATATGTATGTAAATGTTTTGGAATTGCTGGCCTTGTACGATAAAATGGGTCTCATCGGAAAACAGAACTCTCTTCCAATCTTTTATCATCCAATGCACATATTTATGTCCATATTAGTCTCTTCGCCGTCATTGCCATAGTCAGAAGTTGCTTCTTGACAGGTTTCCTAGATGGTCTTCCCACCTCCTACAGTCATTAGACTTACGTTCACTCCAGTGTCCGCATAGTTGAATTCTAATCAGGAGTTGCGTACTGAGCGACGTCTACAAAGAAACTAAAGGGTCAAAACGTAAACCTACTAATTTATGAGTATTTTAGTCGCCTTCTGTTTGATGTGCGTATGCGGTTTCTGGACTATTCTAATTCTATGTATGTACATTAATAAAATTACAACAGAGATGGAGAACATTTCAGAGAAGGGAATTGGAAGTCTGGGCATTTACGTTGAAGTAGCCACTTTCACACTGTTTACCATTCACCATTTTTCCTATGTTTAAACATCCATATTTTTTCAATTCTTTCACCTGTTGATTTTAGTGTTATTTGTCCATCTCTGTTTCTCCATCTCTGTTGTAATTTGTTTATTTTAATGGGGGTGAAATTCAGTCTAGCCGCTCAGTGCAGCGACGCTGCTCATTACTTCACGCACAGTGTAATATTTGCCATTCTGACCATGTTTGAACATATTTCTTGAATTCTTTCACCTAATGCTTTTTGTGAAGTAAGAAGGTGTGGCATCATCAGCATACAAAATTATTATTTCAGTAAAAGGCCGGGCAGGCCTATCTGTCGCACACGAATAATGCAAAAGATCCAGTTTGTTGTATGCTTTCTTCCAGTACAGCAAGCTTTATCTGCTTATACGGGGCAAATTGCTATCCCATCAATATAATCCCGTAAGCTGTAAGAACGGATAGTCAAATAAACTTTTAAATTAAAAGGTCCAATACTTGAATTTGTATTTGTGAACAGAACGACGAAAAAAAACATGGAGACTTGTTCAATAATTCCTTCTCCATAATTTATACAAATAAACATATTATTTCGCCTGGTTATAGCAAAATAAATTAGAAACAAAAACACGCCGCTCATATTACGCGTGTGCGTGATGGGGGACCATCACTGTCATCAACCGACTGAAGACTAAATCTGTTTTACACAACACCAGCCTCAGAACAGCGTCTCTGTCTTCCTTTTTATGAGTTGCATCTTCGTGCTCTCTCTTATACAGATGTGTTGCTGAATTAGCGGACATCAATTCTTCGCGTAGCAAGAATAATTCTTTTTTTTATTAACATCCAGCATGTTTATACAAATTTTACTTTCCAAATCCGGTGTGAAAATATCCATTTGAAGGTTACAAAAAATTCGAGTTCATCATTCAAAAAAATCAAAGAAATATATCAAGTCTTGTGTCCTATGCCGACTCGTGTGATATCACAGCCACACAAGAGTCGATAGTTTTACGTTTAATTTTATCTAAATCATTAACCAAGAGATATCTACAAAAACATTAATATGGCATTTAGTGTTATTAAAAATTCATTTCTATGATAATACATGAGGCTTTAAGGGCTGAATATTCTACGGCGACAGCCGATTATAATTGGGTAAACATAAACTTACGGTTGTCCTTAGGGCTGCACATGTTGCTACCTGTAAACAAAAAAACATACTAATGAAAACCCCTTCGGATACATGGAACAGATCAATATCCAGAGCGATGTTGTTCAGCATAGCGGTAGCCCTTCCAACAGGCATAACCATAGGCAGATTGGTCCTGTATATGGGAATATGAAACAATCTATGCTGACGCTGTCTTAGGTAATTATCAGGAACATACAAACCAATGCTCATCATAATTTCAGAATTATCGATCATACCGCGCAACAATCGATAAAAATGTGTAGTCAAATACACATTCCTTCTAGTCTCTAAACTGTTATAGCCGAGCATACCCTAAAGAAACTCGGTCGGGTAGAGCCGAGGATAATACTCTTTGCTCGCCCTCTCTCATGTAGAGATATCTCAGAAACTTCTTTTGGATTTTCTCTGTCATAAGAGAGCACTTCAGTTCATGTGGTTTTTTAAGTGGGAGTCAGTGTTAATTAAGCTCCTGGCGTCACTGCAACCTATGAAGATATATTGTAACGGGTCCCCGTGAATTAGTTCACGCTCTCCAAGTACAAGTCTTTAAAGAAGCTGGCTGGCTTCTGTGTTCTCACGTTGCGAGAGTTCTCATTTGGCTAAATATCCCTCTCCAAGCCTAGATCCGTATATTCATATTTTGGCCATGTGTTGAGGGGTGATAAATATGCCATACTTCAGTTTGTCACGAAGGGGAAGATCGAGGGACGTAGAGGGGTTGGAAGAAAACAGCTTTCCTGGCTTCGAAACATCTGTGCATTGACCGGGATTAGAACTGTAGAGGAGCTGTTACACACTACTTGGAATAGGGAAGCTTTCTCTCAAGTGATTGTCAGCGTCGGGGGGACCCGACATGACACATGAAAATGTACAAAAGATATAGTCATGGCATGATCTAGGCAGACATGGCAAGTGTGCCATCTCAAGTCAGTCCGTTTAAATAACTCTTTTTTTTGCATGTGTATCGACTACTCGGCCCCGTGACGCGGGGATATTTTTAGCACAGAAAGGGAAGGGTTAGATGATGATATTTTGATTTTTTTCTAAAAATTAATATATTTTCTCAAATAAGATAGGTAAATAATTTATTTTGTTAAACTTACCAAAACCCCGACAAACAGAGACACAAGTAAGAACTTCATCTTTAGTTGTTCTCGAATAAAAAGTTGCTTTGCCTACGCCTTTTATGGTTCGTTTTTCAATTTTCTGGCTTTCAAAAACCAATAATATTTTAATCAAAAATTATCCAAAAAAACACAATATAAACCGTAGTACATAAGTCATATTTTATTGCATTTCGCTGCCCTAGATCTTTTATCTTGTCGTTTTAAAATGTAAAAATACTGTTGGGATCAAAAAGAAACTGGATGAGATCACATTTCGTGTGTAAGGAGCAAATGCATTACTCACAATTTTTATTATTTTCCCGTCTGTCAGATTGTCAAAGAAAACAAAATTCACATTTTGTTAGTGTTTAGTAGTAAATTTTTTTACGCTACTTTGCTCATCATTAGAGAGAACTAACGAAAATTGGACCTCCAGGATTAAACAACACCGTGGTGGACATTTAATTGTCGGCCTCGTGGTGTAGTGTTCAGCGCGTTTGCCTACCGTGCAAGAAGTCTCGTGTTCGATTCCCGACATGTTTGATATGAAATATTAATTTAAAAGGGTGTTTTTACACTTTAAATATTTTATAGTCCATGGACTGGTACCTGAAGCGTGAAACTGTTCATCTTACCTTCATGTAACAAAAATGAATAAGAAACGCTGCGATTGGAGTGCCAATGCAGTGCCCCATGCACCATTAGGTGCGGAAAGGGAATGATGATGATGATTGTCGAAAAAAACAAAATGCACATTTTGTTAGTGCTGCCAGGGTAGTCAAATTTTTTACGCTACTTTGCTAATTTATGAGTGAACTAACGAAAATTGGACCTCTCGGATTCAACAACGCTGTGGTGGACATTTGACCGACATTATCTTTAAAACATAATGGCATTTAATATTATTGAACGTGACATAAAAATATTCGCTTTATGTCAAATAAATTTTGTGTCATTTTTTATGTTCGAAGTTCCTTAATTCAATTACTCTAATTGAAGAATTATTTTTCCAGAAATACTATGAATAAATAATGTTAGTTTATCCAGAGAATGCGCATCTTGAACATATAACTTTTGATATTTTACCGTTTTTGCTTGTATATGTAATTTTTAATACTATTGAAATAATCTTTATGCTTTTAATTAGTATGTTTTCAATTTAATAAAAAAAATTTTTTTTTTTAATAAAATGACCCTTTGCTTATCTACTATGTTATGTCAATCAATATTTTCGCGTCCACAATAAAATTTTAGAGAAATTAATAGATTACTTTTTTTCAAACCTTACATTTGTGTTATGATTTTAGACATCACGAATGCGCGTGACGAAAGTGGGGCATAGTGGGGGGGTTTTTGGACACAGTCCGATGTATTCTATGTATGTCTACAACTATGTAACTTTATTTTTAAATTTTAAAAATATTTTTTAAAAATTTTTATATTTGAAAAAATGTTTATTATGTTTAATGTGTAACTTTTTCTTATTATATAGTATGTATAATGTAAAAGCCCCATGGGCGTGAACAGAAAGAAAAATATTCAAATATGATTCTAAACTCCTTATGGACTATTCTTAATTCTATGGGTCTATTGAACATACAAAAACTAAGGCAGCGATTTATAATATTTATTACAAATACAAAAATCAAGTTACATTTTTTGAGTAAATGTTTTTTTTTTTTTTTTAAATATGGAAAGCAAAAAATTCACCTTGTTTCTAAAAAACATCTCACCAACATGCTGCTATTTGAGGCTAACACCAACGTGCACTATTTTTTTACTCGAGGCACTCTTGACTGGGGTGCGAAACGCGCGTTTACCAAATTTAGTGCGCTGGTTTTAAACCTCATAAGTAAATCGTACCGCGCACGGGGAAGAATTCGGCAGTATGGTCACGTACGAATATGCTCGTATACGAGACGTGATGTTATAAATGAGGAGTGCCAGAATGATCCTTTTCGTAATAGAGCATATAAACTTTCCTTAAAGTAATGATAACGTAAAAGGGTAGCTCGTAATTAACCCTCACATCGCACTTTTAGGACAAAAACGACTTAACTCAAAAAAAGCTTAAAACATGTTAACATCATAAAACGACTTCAATGAACATTAGAAATCTTTCTGCATTAAAAAAACGCTTATAAAAAATTAGTTTATACATACATTTTTACAAAAATGGCACAAAAAACACTCTGGCAAATTCTGCTTGTACTAGGAGTAGGCTCAGTATATGAAGGTTTGGCAAGCCAGAAATATTAGTATGCCTAATGTTGCAATCGGTTCCTATATGGGCAAATGCCTGTTCTAAGAAACCGATTTGTTGCGGCAAATTTGGTTTTTGAATGTTTCCTATAAAAAAAATATATTGAAGAAATAAAAAAACAGTTATAGCCCAAAAGAGAAGAAAAGAAAAAAAAGTACAGTTAACATTAAATGTAAAAATTTAATTAAATATATACACATACACGCATACATACTACAAACATACATATACACATACATATATATACACACATATACATACATATACATATATATACACACATACATACATAATATATATGCACATGCCAAAATACAATAAATTTATAAACGATTCAATGGGATAGCATAATATTTAGATTACTATCCTCAATAAATTCTCAGATTCCTTACTTCCAAAGTCTGTCAACCAATTTGTTAATATTTTTTCAGTACTGATGGTTTATCAGATTTCCAAGAACACGGTATCAGGTTGTATAGTTTAGGTCCGTTAAAAAAAAAAGATTTTTAGAATACCGCTGTACGTGCTATTGGAATCACCAAATCGTTTCTTACTGTACTCCTGGTTGAGTGCGCATGACTCACAATCACCTGAGTGCTCCTGTTTTTGTGAATGGCAAGTATTACTTTCCTTATGTAGATTTGCCTTAAGCCAAGGACGTCTAAGGATCTGAAAAGGCCTTCACTCGGATGATTGTACGGTTTTCGCAATATTATCCTTAATATTGATTTATGTACCTTAACCTGTAGTTTTACTAAATGTCGTGTATTTTGTTTTGTCAATATTTTAAGTTTAAGCCACATTTTTATTAAACCCGAGACTTCAAGAATATTAGGCCAATGCGCCAATCACTTATTTACTTGGCCAACTTATCTCCACTCGATTTCCTTAATCAGGACTTTTACCTGAGAGCAGCTGTCGAGTCGAAAACACTCGTCTAGGGTTCTGGTTATATTACATACACAGAACTTCATTCGTCATCTACCTAAACATTGATGCATGTCACACAGTGTGTAAAGTGGTCACCTTAACCAGCCAATGACACACTCGTATGCCTCATCTTCCATTTTCCTTTTATCTGCATAAATTCATCTTATTTTCTGTCAGGATGCCTATATCCCCTGACCAAGTCTTCGAAAGGGTCGAGAGTTTAAAATACCTGGTAAAATCTTCTTCTCTGATCTCAATCCTGGGATTGACTGGCAGCAATTACTTTCATTCTTCTCCTCCATTCCTCCCTGTCTTGTGCGGCTCTTTTAAAGTCAACATATGATGAGCAGCGCACGTCCTCTAATAGCTCCTCCAGGTACTCTCGGCGTGGGCGTCCCCTAGAATTTGTCCCCTCGGTCATCTCCTCCATTATGACATGCAGGAAGCCTTCTTGACGTATTACATGGCCGACCCATCTCGCTCGCCTTTCGGACAAGGTCCTGAGCAGGTGCCTTCCACCTTCGATTCTTTGGAGAACCTCCTCATTTGTAATGTGGTCTCTCCAGGAAATTAATAGTAGTCTTCTTTATGACCACATCTCAAAAACCTCTAGTCTCCGTTTATCTCTTTCGGAGAGGCACCATGTCTCGCAGCCATACATCAAGATACTTCATACATAGGTCTTGATTAGGAATATTCTTAGTTTTACGTCTATATTATTTGTTTCTATTATTTTTGACCTTTTATTAAATGCAAGTCTAGCTTGCTCGCTCTTAGACCGACCGTCTCCCGTTGGGAGAATATGTTTCATAAAATGGCAGCTTCCAAAAATAACTGGGAATGCGGCCAGGATTAGCAAGCGTCACATTTAACATTATGAAGGCTATTCGGAGATCAGATCTTTACTCAGTGAAAACTAAATACCGCCTGTATAACGCTTGCATAACACCTATTCTTCTCAATGGATGCGAATCGTGGCACCTCACTAGGGCCAAAAATTGCAAAATACTGAGTTTTAAGAATAGGTCCCTCAGAAGAATCTTGGGTGTAGCTTTGTTAGGAATGAAGTAATAAGAAAACGGACGCAACAAACTCCGGTGACAACTGTCATCAAGCGGAGGCAATACGGTTGGCTTGCCAATGAACTACGGATGCCTCTTGAGAGCCTTAACCACGCTTGCCTACATTACAAGGCATCTGGTTTCCGACATCCTGGACGTCCACTGCTGACTGTTCGTCGGCAGTTCAAGTCAGAACTACGGGACGCAAGTCCGTCTTGGGAGGATGCACCGGTGCTGACAGTCGACAGAGATTCCTGGAGGATCTTCGTGGACATCATATGCTCCAACTAGAGAGCGAAATGGAATGATGATGATAATGATGATTTTTGTCAGTTGTGTTCTGTCATCCAGAAAATTTAATAAAGAACCCTTATATTTTTTTCAGTATTAACCCATCATTTATATAATCTCGTATTCCGTATTGGCGACGTTATGGAAATCGTAAGTTCTAACTTCACGGATTTTATCTGAAGGAAAAAGTTGCCCAAGTCGAAAAATGCTTAAATATTAATATCCGGCTCGAAGGACCGTCTGAATAGTAGATGAGAGGAACGACTGCCTTACGGTAAAACCGCGTAAGCTACGTGTGACAAACATTAAAACAAAGAAGAAGAATGAATTTGAAACGATTTGAAATGAAACTGAGAATTTGTGTGCGCTTTGAATGTAATTAAAAAAAAAAAAACATTACTTATTTATTTATATATACGCCCAATGGGCATTTTGATGGACACATTTATAAATGAAAAATTATTATTAAAAAATTAGAAAGACTCAATGGTTTATAGTAGACATTGTGGGAGTGGAAGCGGGAGAGAAGTGTTTATAATTGCATTTGATTCAGTGATCGTTTGAAAGAAGACGACTTGTTATCAAAGAAATCAAGACTGGTATGTTTGTTGGCAGACCTAAGAATTCTGGGCATAGGGGAATGAAAACCATAGTTAGTTCTATGGTTATCGGTATGAAAGAGTAAGTTTTGTCTGAGATTTCTAGTTGGGATATTTAATTTTATTGAGCTTAGTAGTTCAGGCGTATCAAAGAGTGAGTTGAGAATTTTAAATAGGACGGATTTATTTCGACGGTCTTGAAGAGAAGATATATTCAAGGTTGTTTCTAACTCATTATCCGTATATTGGTCTCTGGATAAGCCCAACCTCCAGCCTATCTTTCTCAAAAATCGATGTTGAACTGATTCAATATTCTTGATGTGAACATCATAATATGGAGACCAGAACAGAGAACAGATGAATACTCTAGGTGCGGGCGAACTAGGGAACAGAAGAGAGTTTTAAGGGTATTGATATTTTTGAAGTCAACTGTGCTTCTTTTAATAAATCTAAGAAGTTTTAAGGATTTATTGATAACATGTTCAATACGAATTGTAAATGAAAGTTTAGTGTCAAGTATGACACCCAAATCTCGTATACTAGACACAGATGATAATATTTCATCGTTTAGTGAGTAGTCGTATATGATTGGATTTTCCAGACGAAAAATTACATTACATTACCTGTATAACACATATATATATGTACTTGTATATATTTGTAGGATTAGATTGTTGAGGGTTGGAGTTCCTACCTAGTTAAAGATTGACAGAAGGCACTAGGTTACTGTTTAATGCTTATTTATCACATGACGAATAAATAAATAATTAAATTAAATCGCGCAAGTGTTATGGCGATGATGGGTTAAATGACTGCACTTGAACTACATGCTGGAACTGAGTGACTGACGCTGACTGACTGATAGCGCCCTGTGGTCTCTTTATAGGCCACGTTCTTTTGTTCTTCACATCTCCATGGTAGGGACGATGTTAATGTACTGCAGGGCGTTGATCTCGTGTTTCGCAGAATGTAATGAATTGAATTCAATAGAAAACGCTGACTTGCTTCTTGGAGCTATCTATGACTATATTTCAGGTGAAATTATTTAGCACGTGTGTGTCACCAATCATGGACTATGAACCTCACACACACATATAGTATAATATTATAAATGCGAAAGCGTATTTGTTTTTTTGTGTTTCCTTCACGTCTTGACGGAACGACCGATTGAGATAATTTTTGTCAGGGATAGCCGGAGAGATGAGAACTAAAATAGGACACTCATCTTAAATAAAGTATATGATAAAAAAATATGTAATACAAAATAACAAACATCATTATTCAAAAATGAGTAGGCGGTAAGGTGGAATGTCAAAAATAATAAATTTGAAATTAATTCATTAAATTTCTATATTGAGGAATGTTTAGTGTTATTTTTATTTGTTTTTAGACTTTCATCTATTGTTTTTAAATATCGTATTTTCAGCGCTGTGATTTTTTAAAGTTTTGTATTTCTGAAATAACTCCGCGTGTGATGTCAGAGATTCTTCTCTGTCAGTTCTCCCGATTGGTTCATTTACGGTAAGCAAAACGGATATCCTTCACAGCTCCCATATCATTGGTTGGTTTCTTATGAACCAGTGACGTCGTTCACAGTAGTGCGTATTTTATAAAATATTTTTTATTATTTATATATTTAAGCATTAAAAAAAAAATTAAAAATCGGTTAAAAAAATCGGTAAAATTATCGCTTATCGTCTTCATGGTGTAGTGGTCAGCGCATTCGCCTACCATCCAAGAGTTGGCGAGTTAGATTTTTGACATGGTTGATATGAAACATTTTTTTAACGAGGTGTTTTTACACTAGAATATTTTATAGTCCCTAGACTGGCACCTGAAACGTAAGACCGATCATCTTACCTTCATGTTACAAAAATAATCAAGATACCTTACGATTTGTGCACCAATGCAGTGCCCTATGCACCATAAGATGCGGAAAGGAAATGATGATGATGAAGATAAAATAAATAGCATTTTCATGAACTCGCTCGTAGTAAACGCTGTCGTGTATTCATTTTCGCAGCGCTCACGTGTGAACTGCGGCCGAATTTTCGTATTGTCCCAGCAGCGTTCTGTTCCGCGTGTCGAGGCTGGTCACGGAGCTGGGACAAGACAATATTGTCATGTCTATTTTATTGCATGAATTATGTCATACCCAAAACCCGTTCGACTTTTGCCAAGAGACATCTCTCATTTATCGCACCGAGAGTGTTCAATATTTTGGAAGAGCGTATTAAGCTCTCAAGTACAAAACCTATTTTCAAGAAAGGAGTTCAGGACTGGATTTTCCTTAGTGGGAGGGATTTGAGTAGGAAACTCCTCGATAATTTTCCAAATGTTTGAGTTTACTTGTTTACCATGTTGATGTGCCTTATATACGTTTTTTTAAAAATTATTTTTTATGATTCTGATCCTATATTTGAGGGTGACATACTCATGTGTATGTGTCAACTAATTGCTAGTCCCATCCCAGCACAGGACTTTTAGTCCCATGGAGTTGGGACTTATTTATTTATTCATATTTTTCTCTTACAAACTATAAATAAAAATAAAGATAATGTGACCTGACTGGGGTTACCCGTGCCAAGGACACTTAACAATATACTTTTTTGAAATGTTTTTACATTTGAGAATAAACAAAGAAGACTAACTGAATAAACAGAGATAATTAACAAAATATTCAGACAGTTTTAAACACTACGTATTTATGTACATCTATATTATTTATATTCCAAAACGCACAATGAAAATAACAAAAACCTAACATAAAATATACACTTGTGGAGCATTTGATTTAATATTGGTTTGGGCAAATGCGACAATCCATTTTACGTCTACCTAGATTCACTATCCATTTTTTATAGCCTTTTTAAACATTTTCTCGTTACTTATTGTTTTTATAAGTGGAAGTAGGTTATAGATTTTAATTGAATAATACTCAAAATCCCTTTGTCCGAAAGTGGTATTATTTTGTATTTATTTAAGTTGTCTTTGTGTTGAGGATCTAGTGATTATATTATTTGTATGTGATGTATTGTAGGGGTTATGTCTCAAAGAATGTACAGTAAACTTATGTATGTAAATAAATAATAAATTTTCCGTATGTAAACGATACTGAAGTATAATTGATTGACGTTTACAAGAGATTTTATAAAAAGTGTTTGTATTATAAATGTCGGTTACTGGGTGCTGCTTTATGACCACCGTAAGGAGTTAAATATTTGAGCGAATGCGGCACCTTTTCTATGTTTTTTTCTCTTTTATTACCTTCCAGGGAAAGGAATTGGTTACAAAATAACGCAAGATCCTGTCCGGACCTTCTTAAAGGGTTCCGCGCGCGTATACTTCTAATGCTGTGATGATTTTTTAAATCACTCCCCTACTAAATAATGCGTGTTCACAAAATTCATTTCGAGACAAATTTATTTAGTTTCTCAGTATATTTAATATTATTTTTATTTTATTTTCAAACCATCACGCTGTTTTCACGTAGGGGCGGAGATGATAGAACACTATATCACTGTCTTTGCATACCTCGCTTCCTCTACATCTGTAGGGTCCATAGTCCATAGTCGAAGGCACACACGTGTTAAATTAGTTCACAAAAAATAGACGAATGACCGACGATGCAATGTCATCATTTTCAATCGAATCCAATACATTCGTAAAATGCAACTCCATGAGTATTTCACATGACAACGGATGGCATCGTTCTGCAGTATATTCACATCGTCCCTACCATGAAGAAATGAACTACAAAGGAACGTCGTCTATAAAGAGACCAGAGGACGCAGCCAACGTCAGTCAGCTCGTTCGGTTAGTTAGCCCAACAAGTTCAGTTCACGTCAGACCAGCTCGACGTCATTTAGTCCAGCATGTAGTTCGAGTGCAGTCTCTTCAACCCAACATCACCGTAACACTCGTCCGACTTAATTCATTATTTATTCGCCATGTAATAAATACGCATCATGTCTTCTCTGTCAAACTCCAACTGGGGTAGGAACTCCAACTAACACCCAGCAACCTAAATCCTACACATCTTCTCATGCACGCACGCCAATTATTCCTTCTTTTGACATGTCCATCTTCGAGTATTTTTTTTTCAGTTTCAGTGCTGCAGAGCAGCGTTTGTTTTATAATTAAAAAAATACATACAAGAATTTGTTACTATCTAGAAGATATTCTTCAGTTCTTTTTTTTTCATTTGAAGATCTTTCATGTTAATGATGGTTTGTGGGAGATCATTGAACAATCTTGGAACGACGCAATTTAATATTCGCTCTCCGAAGTAATTTGTAATTCGGAGAACAAATATTTTATGGTCTTGATCGTGCCATGTCTTTCTCGATCTTCCTCGTTTTCTGCATCCATCAACACTCGCATCGTAGATCGTTTTAGCCGTTCTTTCGCTGTCCATTCGCTCTACGTGTCCAAACCAACGCAGCACCCCTTTCTTGATTCTGTCGATAATGCGTGTCTCAGCCTTACACAGTTCACGGATCTCGACATTTGTGCACCTATCATACATCGTTTTACCGCATGTTTGCCTGAGGTATCGCATTTCGACAGCATTTAACCTACTTTCATCGTAATTTTTCCAATTCCATACTTTGCTCCCATACATTAGAGTTGGCATTAGAACTCCATTGTGAACTGCTAGTTTAGCCTCCTGCGATAAACATTTGTTTGCCAAAGTAGATTTCAGTGCACCGTTCACCCTGTTCCCGGCACTCACTCTCCTCTCCATCCCTAGTAAACATACTTCCCAGATACACGAATTCTTCTACCTGATTCAGAATATCTCCGTTCACACTGATCTCACATTTAGTTATATTTTCATCCCTTTCAAAAACAATCACTTTCGATTTATCAACATTCATAAGCAAATCGCTTTTCTTATGAATGAATTTTATTTTATCTTATTAAAATAAACGGCACTTTGTACCTTTTACATAATAGTTGCTTCTACAGTTAAATATGCAATATGCAAGTTAAACATGTAATCAGAATTATTAGTAATATATAGCATTTAATACAAATTGATTTATTTGCAAATCGGAAAGTCTAAAAAATATAAAAAATACATTTTTTTATATTCATCATTCCCTTTCCGCGCCTAATGGTGCATAGGGCACTGCATTGATACACCAATCGCGCTTATCTTGATCATTTTTGTTACAAGAAGGCAAGATGATCAGTCTTGCGCTACAGGTACCAGTTCAGGGACTATGGAATATTCTAGTCATAAAAACACCGTTTAAAAAAAAAATGTCAGCCTAGTGGTGTAATGGTCAGCGCATTTTCCTACCATGCAAGAGACCTCGGGTTTGACTCCCGACGTGGTTGAGAAATTTGTATAACCAGTTATAAAAATATTGATAAAAATAATAATTTGGTAATAGAAATATTTTGAGTCAGTAAAAAGAAAACCAATGAATATAAAACATAATTATGAAGAAATTAAAACAATTTTGAATAACACTAACGATAAAAAAATAAAATCACCTTTATTATTATTTAAAACTACTACTTAGGTAAATATTATATATTAACTCTTACTACTACCACTACCACCACTACCACCACCACCACCACCACCACCACCACCACCACCACTACCACCACTACCACCACTACCACCACTACCACCACCACCACCACCACCACCACCACCACCACCACCACCACCACCACCACCACCACCACTACCACCACTACCACCACTACCACCACTACCACCACTACCACCACTACCACCACTATTACCACTACCACCACTACCACCACTACCACCACTACTACCACTACTACTACTACTGCCCATACCCGCACTCAAGTAAAAAAACAATTTGCTTAAGTAAATAATAAGATTAATTATATTTTTTACTTTTTAAGTACCTTTAAGTATTTTATGTACCTTGAATTATATAACTATATGAGGAAAATCAATCCATCTAATCTTCACATTCGTTTGAAAATGCCCTAACAAGGCGAAACAATTGTAACGAAATAAAAAATAAAATAATGCGTTCAGTAGACTCAAATCATTGTTTGATTTCATATATTATAAGTTCTCATAATTAAATTATATTTGTATTATGAAAAAAACCTAATGTAGGCGTTATTTATCATTTGTCATGGTGAAAAACATTATAACTGTTGTGTAGATTTGATTATTCACTCTTTTCACAAAAGTGCATTTATTTCAGTTTCACTTTTCTATGGCTGGCTGTTTTCTGCAAACCTACGTTCAATTCTTCTTACCTCGCAAACTCTGTGAAAAATAAATCTCATAAGTAATCTAATCGGGTATCATTTCGTAATTACGACCGGCGTAATTCTAAAGAGCCGTAATTAACTAATCTCATATCGGGTTAATCTCCCATGAATAGAAAAAGACTTTCTTTCAATGAAAAAAGTACAAAAATTAATACTTAAGAGTGATGCTACGAGGTCCCCCCACTTCCCCATCTGAAACATTTAACCTTTCCCTTACTGTCCTAAATACACCCGCGCGTTACGGTGCTGTGTAGTCACTTCACATAAAAAATATATTAAAAAAGGTAAAAATTTAATATTTATAGGGAATGGTTTTAATTAACCATAATTTAATTCAAATATGATAATATTTCAAATCTAACTGCTGAAAACATGAAAAAATCATTGAGTATCGCTAGTATCGCTAGTATAGATATAAAGTTGATATAAATAAATTTTTTGAACGCGTGTAAAAACAACATTAAATTTTAATTAGTATGAATGTATTATTTTTTAATGTTTTTTTTTATATATCCAATGTTTTTATTTTTCTTTCTCATGTACTCGTATTTAAAATTATATAAACTCCTATAAATAAACAACTAAAACAGTGTAAGTCACTGTTTAGAATTTTACAAAAACATGTACTTTTTATGAAATTTATTAATAAAAAAAATAAACAAGGCAAAACGTGCACCCGCGCCAACTTCCCGAGAGCTACCGAGTAGCTATATAGTACCGAATTACGTGACTGACTGAGAGTATACTTTTGATGATATTTGTAATTTATCCCCGATTTCTGATAAAATGCTTTTTTGTACCTAATAAGTACTTATTATTTAATAACAAATCATTTCAGTCGATACGTACATGTGTAATGGAGGAATACTAAAAATCTAAACCCAATATTTATTATATTTATAAAGATATTATAGTTATTAGACGCATTGTGTACTAATTACACATCACGGGGGAGGGAGGGTGTAGTGTAAAATCAAATCGAATAAGTTCAGCATAAATTTATTTAAAAAATTGCGTACAAACTAGGAATCACAAGAGATCACTATAACTATACCGACTTGGAACTTTTCCTGATTATATCCAGTCTCTCACAACGTCGATTTAATGCAGATTTTATTTGCATGTTTAAAATACTTCATAGTTTATTTGATGTCCCGACTATTCTCCAACAAATATCTCTTAATGTTCCTTCACGTAGACTCAGAAATAATGAAATTCTGTTCCTCGGTCATCATGAGACTAATTATGGTTTCCATACGCCTCCACCCAGAATGATTAGATTTGTAAATGAAAATCAAGATCTAAATTATTTTGATTGTAAATTGAGTGTTTCTACAAATAGGCTGAAGAAATATTTCCAATAAATTGACTGTATATTTGTAGAATTAATCTGGTTTCCATAATGCCTGTCTAATGTATTAACTTGTCGTTACTTTTCTTTGTTGTATTCCTTCTATTATTTGTTACTGTATTATTATTGTTTTTCGTTGTATAATAGGGTGGACCGATACAATGTTTTCCGAAATTTGAAATGAAAGGGGTCTAAAAAGTTGCCTTTTGGATTACTTGGAATGAAAAAAAAAAACAAAAAAAATATTCGATACTACTTTTGGCTCTAAACCAGAGCATGAAGTTTTCGAAAAAGTCGATTTTTTGCGCTAAACCAGCTGTCATTTTGTATTTAGGTAAGAAAATCAGTCCAATTATTTTTATAATGTGCATTAAACCTTATTAAATAAGCATCTAAGGGCGTGAGTTGCACTTTGTCTTGTGATAAATAGGTAGCATTGTTTTAATGAGCCATTGTTTTCGTCAATATTAGCCAGGCGCTCAACGGAATCAGTTCCACGGAGTGTAAACTTTTTGCATTTCGGTAGTTTTAAAACGTGTTCGAATTTGTAATGAGATTAAGTTATATCTTTACTAACAAAAAAATAATTTTATCATTATAGATAAATTACAAAATGTTCAGACACTGATAAACTTCAAACCTCGGTTGAGGGCCAAAAGAAGTATGAAATATTTTTTTAAATAATTTTTACGTTCAATGTGATTCAAAACGCAACTTTTTAGACCCCTTTCACTTTGGTGTCTAAAAAAATAAAAAAACTTCATACGTCATCGGCCCACTCTATTGTATAATTTGTTTAAGTTGGACATTTTCGGTAAATTTGTTAATTAAATAAAATAAGTACTAGCTACTCATCACAGGAAAGATACATTACAAAGATTTGTTGTTGCCGTTTTTTAATGGACTAATTTCGTTAATAAATAAATAAATAAAGCCTCGATATAAAGTCAAATATAAACATGTTTGAAAAAAACAAAGAATACATAATAATATATACATTCATCGGTATAATGTCCTACATATGTGTATGTGTATTACAGGATTCTGTCGTCTGCGCTCTAATGTAGAAAATTTATATGCTAAATAGTATATTTGCAGAATGAATTCATATTTATTCAAATGCCGAGTAAATATTGGTGTTCTGAAATATTTTGTGTTGATCCTTTGGGCACAGCTCCAATGTTTTGACTTGTTTATTTAGAGAATAATCGTATTCCATATGCTAACATTTTTCTGTATAAATGGCCACGATTTTTGTTTTATTTATTATATTTTTTCTTTGCATTTTACAAGAGGTGTACGTAAGTTACAAACAGTGAGGCAATGACCCCCCAAAATTTGCCACCAATTAAAATAATTTACTTCAAATGTATTATAAAGAAAGTATATATGCAATTAGGTAATATTTTTTATTTTTTTGCATCATCATTCATTCAAATACATAAGGACCTATTAATCTTTATATTTTATGGATGTTATCTAGAATACTATAAGGCACGCGCACCGTTAAATAATTATGTTATGTCGAATGCGCGGGTCATTTCTGTAACTGTCCCAAAGCGAATGTCTTATCTCTAGATTTTCTCATGATAAAGAAAGAGATGAAACGTCCCGTGCGGACATGAACATAGGAAGATTTCGCTCAAAATTAGTTCGAACGCAGGCATTGTCCCGGTAAAGATAACAATATGAAACAAGGAAGATAAGAATAAGATTGATAATAATAATATAGCATTAGCATTGATCTAGACTGGAAGAGATAAGATGATAAATTAATTCCTATGTATTTTACATCATCATCATCATCAGCCGTCTCTTGTCCAATGGTGAACATAGGCCTCCCCCTTTAGTCGCCATATTTCCCTATCTTGAGCCAACCGCATCCAACCACTTCCTGCAACTCGTCTTATGTCATCAGACCACCTTGTCTGAGGCCTGCCGACACTTCTTCTACCCGTTCTGGGTCGTCATTCCAGGACTTTTTTGGTCCATCTAGAGTCTGTGGTTCTGGCTACATGACCAGCCCAGCTCCATTTCTGGTTGGCAGCCCTATGGACCACATCTGTGACCTTTGTTCTCGCTCTAATTCATGTATTGGTTTTTCTGTCTCTCGACGAAATACCCAGCATTCTCCTTTCCATGGCTCTCTGAGTCATTGTTAATTTGTGAAAAAAAAATTTCGTTAACACAAAAGTTTCACAGCTATATGTCAGTACAGGGAGAACACAAGCATCAAAAAGTTTCTTCTTTAAGTAATGTGAATACTTCGGAGATTTTAGGACATATGAGAGCTTACCAAAGGCGGCCCATGTTAAATCTCGCCTTCTTTCTATTTCTACCTCTTGATTATCTTTCCCGAGGTTTATTTCGTGTCCTAGGTATATAAAATTATCAACCTTTTCAATGATCTGTCCATTCACTAAGATGTTACATGATTGGTTTGCATCACTCATTACTTTACTTTTTGAAGCATTCATTTTCAAGCCTATTTTCAGGGATGCTGTATTAACTTCGTTTATCATGTTTTCGAGCTCTTTCTCATCTTTAGCAAATAAGACTATATCATCTGCGAATCTGAGATTGCTAATAAGTTCGCCGTTGATGTTGATACCCTTGTCGTTCCAGTCAAGAGTTTTGAAGACATCTTCCAGAGCTAGTGTAAATATTTTTTGGGATATTGTATCACCTTGTCTTACTCCTCTTCTTATTCGGAACTTTTCGCTTGGTTCATGGAGCTGTACAATAGAAGTGGCATTATTTTATATGTTTTTCAGGAGTTCTGAGTACCTGTGATCCACTCTACAATTATCTAAACCTTTCATTACTGCTCATATATCTACAGAATCAATCAATGAATGCTAGTTGTAATGACATATTATATTCATTATATTTCTGGATGATATTTTTCAGAGTCTGTATATGATTGTTCGTGCTGTAACCTCTCCTAAATCCTGCCTGTTCTACCGGTTGGTATGCGTCTATTTTATTAGAGTATATTATTAATTATTTTTGTGAACAGCTTGTGCAAGTCAACAAACTAATAGGTCGATGATTTTACAACTTCCTTTGGTCACTTTTTTTGTGAAGGAGAGTGATCGTTGTGTTGTTCCATTCTTCTGGTATATGTTCTTCTTCCATACATTTATTCAATAGAGTCACAACTGCTTGTTGAAGAATTTCTCTCCCGCATTTTATGGTTTCGATAGCTATACCATCAGAGCCAGGGGTTTTTTTGCTCTTCGTATGTCTCATGGCATGTTGGACTTCTTCCCATGTCATATCAGGAATGTCTTGTTCATCCATCAACATTCGCATTGGCAATATTTTTAGCCGTTCTTTCGCTGTCCATTCGCTCTACATGTCCAAACCAACGCAGAGCTCCTTTCTTGATTTACAATAAGGGATATCAAGTTTATTATTTCAATCTTTGACTAGATCTATTTGATTATTTAGGAAATAAATGTTGCCGCATAAAAACATATTTAAGACATTGCTGGCAATAGATTTCTCGTAACTTCAATCAAATTTCAATGGGCGTATTCCGCCGTTTGAAAATTAATTACAATTTAGTTAGATTAGATTTATTTATTTATGACAAAATACATCGTTTTTAACTTTACAAATTACATATTTTATTTGTAAGAAATATTTCCAATCAGCAAAAGTGCTGGTATGGGGGGATATAAAAAAAGATATAAAATAGGATATAAAATAGTTTTAATAAAAAGTCGATAAAATAACATCACATACACTCGTCACACGGGCTGTAAGAACTGTTTTATATAGGTGTTTTTTTAATACGTATATGTTTTGTATATTTTTTAAGTCATAAGAAAGTGAATTGTAAAACTTTATTGCTGTCTACACAAATTAGGTATTCAAATTAAATTAGTTAGTCCCGAGTTGTGCACAAATTAAAATATTTGATAGTAAAATAAATAAAAGCAACTTTTTTAACTACATATTTATTTTATACCGACCGATTTCACACAAGCTTTTTAAAGAAAAAAAAAATATTTTTTAAATATTTGAAACACTAACTTTATGAAACATTATTATCCAATATATTACAATGAAACAACTTACCACTTTATTTTTTTAATTTAAAAACTAACTAGTTTTGGCAAAATACTATACATTCTTCAGGGTTAATTACAAAACGAATTTAGTAATTAGTTAAGTTACTAGTAACTAGTTTTGTAATTGTGTAATTAATTTTGTAATTAACGTTGAAGAAGACATAATATTTGCCGAAACTAGTTAGTTATTAAATTATAAAAAAATTCTTCATACAAAAAAAAAAAAATATTGTAATATATTGGATAAAAAAGTTATTATAAAGTTAATGCTTCAAACATCAATTTGGCTGAGTTTTGGGCAGTGAGGGGTTAATGAAACCCAAATGCTTTTCATCACAATATTGATTAAGCCAAGAAGATTGAAGTTTGTTGTTTACTCAAGAGTTTACAGAAATTCATATCTTAAGTCAAGTTCTTTGATGGCCTGGATTCAACAAAAGTTATATAAAACCACTTTGAAAGTTGCTAAACATGAAATTTCAAAAACCACTCTTCAATTGGAATTATCACTCAATTTTATGTAGCATAATATTATTATTTACTGTCATATATTCCAGGCGAATAAAGGATCAGTTCTGAGTGTGAAATAGAACCAGAATTTTGGACGGGAGTTTTCGACAAGATAATAACAATAATTGTAATTAAAAAAATATATATTTATTTATTATACGGCATAAGTGCCTTTTTAAATATAAGAATATAATGAGTTGAGTTTAATATACAAATATAAAACACAATATTAAAAATAACAAGAAAAATAAATATCGTGCGTATACTGGCAAAAAAACATTATGTGTTAAACGTGGCCACTTAAACCAGCCATTGACAGGTCATAAGCCCTGTAGATGCCTAGACTTCTATATTACCTTCTCTTAAATGTTCTTCATATCTGTTGTTACATGTTAATTTATTTATTAGAAAAACTTTTAACACTCTTGAAAATTGTTTATTTTATTGACACTTTATATACATATACAATAAATATACATATAAGGGCGGGCATATTGCCTTAAGGCAATTTCTTCCTACCTACCCAAACCGTTCAGTTTGAGAAATTTATAAATACATGGACATATTGAATCTTACAATTTTATACAAAAATTAAAAGCAAAGATTAACAAAAATAAATATATGAATTTAAAAAAAATAACACTTTACTATGAAGAGAGGAGAGGGGATGGGAAGGAAAGAAGAAGGATAAAGGAACAATTTAAATATTTAGATAGTGACATTTCAATCTTGACTTAAATGTAAATAAAGAAGGGGCGTCTCTAACATTAGTGGGTAGATTATTCCACAATCGAGCGGCTACTACTGTGAAAGAGGAGGCAAAAAAATTAGAGCGATGACAGGGTATTAAAAGAGTTCTCTCGTTACTAGAACGAAGAGATAGTCCGTGTTGTGAAAGAGGTTGGATGAGCTCTCTCAGATAAACAGGCGAAGTGGGATTATTTAAAATATTGTGAAGAAGTGATAGAATGTGAATGTTTCTTCTATGCCTGGTACTGAGCCAGTGTAGTTGCGTGCGATACTTGTTCAATATAATTTATTTCGTTATTTTTTGTGAAGCATAATTATAATTTTTTACTGCCATGCATATGGGCCGTCTTTGTAAGAATTATTGTTTCTGCAATGGAATTTTTATCCGGCCATCTGGCTTAGGGGCTCGCCGAATATCCGGTATCCGGCCAAACCACTATCCGTTTCATAACTAATTAGAAGCTTGTTTTACAATCGACAATCATTAACCTATTTTTTTTCTTTTCGCAGGCTGAAGAACTGGACATAGACCTCACAGATCCTGAACTCAACAAGGCTGCGACCAAGATCCAAGCGTCCTTCAGAGGACACAAGGTCCGCAAGGATACTGACAACTAAATTCTAACCTCACATCTGTAGCTGTCAGCCAGCCAAACTAACCTACCTTCCTATAAAATGTCAAGGCCCCGTGCCCATGAAATCGTCAGCACGAAAGATTTAATAAGATGTTTCTATGTAACTTACCGAGCCTCGGCATCATCGCGAGGCAAAATTACGCTTAATGATCCCCAATGTTATTTATTTGTAAATTACTTGCAATGATTTGACAGTAGAAGAAAAACAAGAAAGAATATCGATCGTCCAGTTCATTAGCCATTGATCCCGAAAAGCCTAATATTGTTTGGATTTGATACATTTTTTCAACAGATACCCAATGATTTCTGCTTTATTAGTAGGACCATAGAATTAAGAATAGTCCAGAAGGAGCGTAGAATCATATTTGAATACATCGGACTGTGTGCAAAAATCCCCCACTATGCCCCACTTTCGCCGCGCGCATTAGTGATGTAGCCGCATAATGTTGCACGATGGGAAAAATATAATCATAATCCAAATGTAAGGTAAAAAATAAGCAATCTGTTAATTTCTCTAAAATTTGATTGTGCACGCGGAAATATTGATTGACACAACAGAGTAGATTAGTAAAGGGTCATTTAATAAGAGTAATTGAATTAATTAATTTTGAACTTAAAATATAAAACAAATTTTATTTTACATAAAACTGATATTTTTATATCATGTTAAATAATATTTGATGTTTTAAAGATAATTTCGTTAAAATGTTCACCACGGCGTTGTTTAATCCGAGATCTAATTTTCATTAGTTCTTTCATTAGATGAGCATAGTAGGGTAAAAAAATTACTACCTTGGCAACACTAACGATATATCCATTTTGTTTTTTTCGACAATCTGACAGATGGAAAAATAATTCTTTACACATACATTTGCTAATTACACATGAAATGTGATCCCATCCTGTTTCTTTAAGATCTCAGCAGTATTTCTACACTTTAAAACGACGCAACACGGCATAGTTGAATTCGAATCGGGAGTTGCGTACTGAGCGACGTCTACAAAGAAACTAATGGGTCAAAACGTATAACTACTCATTTATGAGTAATTTAGTCGCCTTCTGTTTGATGCGCGTATGCGGTTTCTGGACTATTCTTAATTCTATGAGTAGGACATTCATGACTATACCAAAATAAATATCGGTACAATTTTTTCATTTTTAGAATTCTTGGTGACATTTTGGAATAATTTGAGTAATTATCAAATAGAAATGATTTTTGAAAACATTTAACTGCATATTCAATATAGCCCGCATTTGCCATGGACCGTCGGGTAAACCTGAGGATGTAAGAGCACGCACCCCCAACCTAATAGCCCAATACTAAAGACTTGTGCTTAGAGAAGACTTAAGCTAGGGTTTCCTAGGACAGCGGTGCCCGTATTTTAACGGCCGTAGTGAACGGTGATGCGGTAGACAGACCACGGCTGTCTACCGCATCACCGTTCACTACGGCCGTTGAGATACGAGCACCGCTGTCCTAGGAAACCCTAGCTTTAGGCATGACTAGATATAAAAGCACTCGCCCTTACTCGGATCTTCGAAGACCTAGGCTCGGAGGGTGAGAATTAATTTATAGGGACCGTCATAATAGATCTACACGGATTACAGTGGCGTCGGGAGCTTGTTCAGCTCTGACCTCCATCTGTAAGAATAAAAAGAATATTCAACACAATTTTATTTATATACATATTTTGACTTGATTGATGAATTGGACGATCGAGTTGCAATGCGTTGTAAGCTCACTTTTTGATATTATGAACAACCATCTTTAAACTAATCTCAGATGATGGAGTCAGTTATGAGCTTACGTCCCATTTCAATTGAACTTACAAGAATTGAGGTTAAAAACTTTGATTTAAAATTACGAATGCTTGTTTTAAATAAAGTGCTTTTATTTCAATATGGCAAACTTGTATAAAAAAATAATATTGCTTATAATGAATGACTTTAATTTGATAAAATTGAAAGCTGCTTATGTAGCTGCAAAACCTACATTAGTTTCGTTTAAAAATACTTTGGATTAATTCTGTTTAACGGAATGATGAAATTTAAAAGTAGATAAATAGCGTTTATCTATGTATGCTTAAAGTAATAAATATTATCGTAATATTTAAATTTAGCAGGACCACGTTAATGTTATATTTAATTATTAGCCAATTGTTTGCGATAGACCTACGCTAAAAATAATAAGCTAATGTTTAGTGTATTATAATTTTGGGAGCAAATAACAGATACTTTTTAAGAATTCTGAATATATGGCATTAATTTGTTCCATATGACTGTTATTTTTATATAAACTGTGATTATTTTTAATCAATCGTGTCGACTTAACGGAAATCAAACCTTAACGAATTCAAAACAAGTTCGTTTTATGAAAATCTGTCAAAATAATATAAAGCCAGAAAATTTAAAATTGTTTTGCTTTTGAAATATCTTTTACGCCACTGAATTGTGTATTTAAGGGCGCAAAATAGCAAACAAGGTATACTGTGGCCGTAACCACTATAAAAATATGTACGCCAACAAAATAAGTAAATTCTAGCCAACTGCTTCTTCTTAGTATTGCTGAAGTTTGCTTATGATTGCGTCTTGTACAAGTAAGTACTATGACAGTTTGAGATTGACAAGCATTTGAAAGAAAGTTTGACTAAAGGGTGACACGCTGAAATTGATTTTAAAACTTTACGATAAAGTTGCTGAAGAAATTAATCACCCCGTCCATTTAACTTTGCAAGATTTATGAACGATGTGCAGAGTCAAGAATCAAGTTTAACAGAAACAATGACAGATTAATTATTTGCAAAGTCAGAATAAACAATAGAGGTGACATCAAAATTATGATTAATCTGTGCTAATAATTACCTGTACACTTTTGTTTTAAAAATGTATATATTCAATATACGTTGAGTAACTTTAGAGACATAAATAAATAATTAATTCAGTGGTGCAAACTTTATAGATTTAAAAATTAATAATATAACATGTTTTCAAATGTGAGTGGGATAAAATTTTGCTTACGTTGAGTGGCTCAATTTCAAAAATGTTTTGAGTATGTTTAAATATTGATAGACAAGCTGAGAGGAAAAACATTTTTAAAAGGAGAATACGGAAGTCTACTCATTGGCTGGTTTAAGTGGTTTTGTACACTTTTACATTCTGCCTACGTTTAACATCCACATTTCCTCAACGCTTACATCTGTTGATTTTTTAGCTGAAACCTTTATGATGCAGATGGGATTCATCTGGCTGAATTGTTTCACCTACTAGACAAAGCCTAAAAATACTATAGGCAGAATGATAAACGTTTAGGTAGGATTACACGGTTGTGTAGTGTTGTGTTGGGGTCTAGTCTGTCGTGATGACGAGAAGGGCGTGATTACATTTTTGTGTCGTGTTGTGCTGTGGTAAGGTGTGTTGAAGGCTCTTCTGTCGTTTCTATTGATCTTTCATTGTGTTCGCTTAACGTGCTTGCATAGCTGTGAACAGTGACTCAATGCATTAAGGAGACGTTTCTAGAAACACATTGTTGTGGTGTGTTGTGATTTGTGACGCGCCATAACCCCCTTCCATTTATATGGCAGCCTTAAAATTCGTTGGATCGGGACTGCATCAAACAGACCACGCTAGAGCCGTGTGATTCTAACCATATAAAATACATAGAAGTGGTACGCGCCAGATGGCTCCCAAACACACCACTCCACAACCACCAACACCAACACACCAATCAGCAATTTCCTTTACTCAGTGTGTAAATTGGCCACTTACAACAGCGAATGACAGATCTCAAGCCCAGTAAATGCCTGGGATTCCATATTCGTTTCTGTAAAATGCTTTTCCTCTCGTTGTAATAAATTCCAGGCTTGATATTATTTTGGATTATTTATAAAATATTCAAAAATTAAAATAATTCACGGGTCAATTTTATTTTTGCTCTGAAAGCAGAATGATTTTGCAATATAATTTAAAGTAGAACTACGGTTCTGATGGCGTCCATCTGGAAGTAGCAAATAAATTATGCAAACAACATTTGAAAGGGGTCAATTTTATATTGCTGTGAAATCGTCTTATCGACTTTTTAGTTCGAAATGTCAATACTTTTCTAACCTTAAATTCATAAACTCTGTAGCATTATAACATTTTAATATTTAGACAATCTTTCATACCAAATTGATTTATTGTTACATTAGTTCTTTTGAATGGCTGGTACAAGGAAAACACAGTAACAGATATGAAAAATAATCTATCAAACGAGACATTTAAAATGATGAATGCTGGTATGTACATAGATTGCGAAAATAATGAAAATTCTATAACCTCAATAATGACGAAGTACGGTGTTTTTTTTCTTCTTAATACACTATCGAACCGAGACAAAATTTTTCAAGTTATTTAATTTTTAAATTACACGCCCGTGACAGCACGAGTTCGAGTCTGTGAGTTTTCCTGACATTTAGAAAGAGAACCCCGTACCTGTCAAAACACAATAAACGTTGAAAAAAATGGCAACCCGGAAACCGGAAATCTATCAGAACATTAATTTGATTCAGGAGAACTAGTTACGTCGTTAAAAGTAGTTATTTTTAATTTAAATCATTTTACTTGTTTTTTTCATCCATTTTCGAGAGACTTTGGCGTACAATCAAATATTCTCATTTTTACCGCGTGTAAGAAAACAATTTTTATATCCAATTTCACGTAGCACTGAACTTACGTATTGTTACATACTCGTAGGTATTACATGGATCAGAAATTGATAAAAGATCTTGTGCAAGATTTGACCCAATGAATAATATACTATAATGTCGTGTAGTACACAAATTGGGTGAAATCTGTGGTCAAATTCAGAAAAATTAGAACGCATATTTTAAACCAACATTTTATCCATGATCTGCTCGCGCATAAAAAATGTGTGCGCGCATCCCGCGCCTGTGATACGGTCAACTGTCAACCTCAAGGTGATCCTAAATGAAAATATGAAACTAATTATTCATAGATGGCGCTTTTTATAATTTTTTATTGAAAAATACCATTTTTACGTTTAATTTCAATGGAAATTTTACAAAACTTGGTTTGCGGAAACTATATACTATATCAATTGTAACAAATACCATAACAATATATGTTAAGTCCTTTTTACAAAATGGTGTACAAAACAAAAAATAAGATAAATATTTTTTTGTTTTTTTGTAAGGATCAGTCCTAAGCTTCAGGGGCCAGTCCAGGAACACTGAAATATTACAGTTTAAACAACCTCTAGAACCAATATTTCATGTCCAACCTGCTAGGAATCGAACCAAGGACCTCGAGGAATAGTAGGCAAAGACGCCAACCGCTATATATACTCGATTTCCTTTTTCAGGATTTTTACCTGAGAGTAGCCATCGAGTCCAGGATTCTTGTTCAAACACAGAATTGTATTCTTCATCTGTCTGGAAACAGATAAACTGATTTTCAATAAAGTTGGAAGTAAAACATGGAACTGACAGAGGAACGCGGTCAAAATGACACGTATAATTGATTGGATTCAAAAAGGTTCACTAAGATGGTTTGGTCGTGTAGAACGAGTGGATGACGAAAGAATGGTAAATACATATGGTGAGAATGAATGGTAACGTAAGACGAGGACGACCGAGGAAGACGTGGCATGATCAGATAAACTAAAAGCTTAAGTCTGGTCATGTCAAAAGCGGACAGAACCCAAGAGCATGTATGACAAGATGTATGAAGTCAAAGAAGCTAGGGATGTATGTCAAAGTAGGCGGTCCATCCTCTTCGCAAATATAAATAACAGTTTAATTATTTTTTGTAGAACTGTTCCAGCAGCTGCTTGTACCATTTTTTTTCCCGCGTTGCTTCAAACTGTTAGTTTTACAAAACAGTTTAATTTGTTAAACGATAACTCTTAAGCTAGGGTTTCCTAGGACAGCGGTGCCCGTATTTTAACGACCGTAGTGAACGGTGATGCGGTAGACAGCCGTCGTAACGTCGACTAGAGAGTGTTTTCCAAGGGAAACGGTGTTAAATAGTGTTGATAACACCGTTTTCCTAGGAAACCACACTCTAGTCACCGTTACGACGGTTATCCAACGCATCACCGTTCACTACGGCCGTTGAAATACGGGCACCGCTGTCCTAGGAAACCCTAGCTTTACTTGTTTTAAACAACCGAAACGCCCTCTACTCCATACATCAAAATGCATTATATGATTTGAAGACATGTTGATTTTTAAGGCCTTTGAGATACTAAAAGAGTTTTGTTTCAGAGCTGTTATGCCGTGTTAATAGCACTTCTCATCGATATTTCTGTGTAATGTTGACATACTCGTAATGACCCACAAAAATGCTTCGTCTGTTACTGCGTTTTCCACTACGATACTATAATACTAAATCTATATACTTAAAATACATGTCCATAATCTGTAAGTTATAAATTTACAAAATTCAAAAATGTACTTATTTAATCTAATTCCTAATTGCATCCTTTGTAATTTACGTATTAATAAATTGACCATTAACACTTACTACTGTAATATTTATAGGAATTATCAATACCTTTTATTGTAACATTTCTCCAAATTAATAATCAATACGAGTATTCAAATCTATTGTAATATCAATATAATCAAGCGTGAATAACCAAAAATAATTCAATAATACTTTTAGTTTATTTTGTTCAATTTGATCATCAACATTTTGTTCTAGGCTTAAGAAAATAGAAATAATGAACCCGTACATTGATAAATTGAATACTATTAATATTTAAAACATTAACTAAAAATGTTAGTAAATATTTTTATACAACCACTTACCGACTTTTCTATGTCTTCCGGTTTTGTCACGACACTGATGAGGAAATTCAGCGGTTTTAAATAAAAAATTGTTTGTTGATAGACTACTAAACTAAGCCAAAAAAAAAATTGAGTGTCGTGGTATAAATTTGGTGAGTTGTCTCGGCATTTAAAAGTAGTCGAGATACATATTACAAAAAAACGTATACATAACTTTATGAGGCCAAGAGCTCTATGTTGAGTTGGGATATAACATAATGGAAAGTGGAAGCATGCATATTTTTAAAGAATACTACAAATAAAAATTATTACACACATAAATTTTAGTAAACATCTGGACAGCACGCTTAATAGTATCATATATAAATCTACGCAATATCTCCCTGCAGTCTCCTGCAATGGTCTCTTCCCTAAGACAAAATCCAAACTTTTACACTTCTTCTGAAAATGGCTTTAGTTTTGGAGAACTTAATATGTGCATCTAAGACATTGAATACTTTTGGCGCCACAAAAGTGAAAAAAAATTCAGAGCGAAAGTCGTATGTGTTTTTGGTATTAAAAAATTCAAACTATATGAAAACCTTGTACGAGCATTCTGCTGGGATCTCCTCTTGCAACCGTATGACCAGAAATGTGTCAATGACTCTTTTTAAAAAAAATGTCTAATGTCCAGTACCTTCGTAGATTAAAACAATGTATCGGATGGGAAAGTAATATTATACTAAACGTTGATAAAAACGGCTTTTTGAAAACCGTAAATATATCACAACTTTTGATTGGTTTATTCACAAGAACTTGTGACGTCGGCATCATTCAAAGTAGTTCATTTTCATTAAAACCATTTTTTTGTACATTTACAAGAAACTTCGCGGTACAATTAAATGCATTAATTTTTACCACTCGCAAGAAAACATTATTATATCCAATTTCCCGTAGCACTGAACTTCCTTATTAGTGTCCCGACGAAACCTGCAGGCATAGAAAAGTCGGTAGTGGTTAAATACAAGTATTTACTAGCATTTGTTAATAATAATAACCCGTCAAATTATACTGCGCTTATAAAAATACTTTGAAGTATGATTTCAAATGTATGCTAGCTCTCGAGCTAATATTTAATATTCTAGTTATTTAGTGTACATAAGTGATTACCTAAATATTAAATTATTAACATTCTTTTTAAATAATTACACTGAAATTTTAATAAGTGAATCAATCCTATTATCCTTGTATACATTTTGATAAATTGGTAGTGGGGAGACAGGGATAGTTAAGTATATTTGTCATTTTCTAAACTGTGTAAGACAAGCAAATAACTCCTTCCATCTCATGGCGTACGAGTCAGATATTAGAAACATCACTTTGCATCATTCCAACAAAGGCAATATTACTGATTACACCGTTCAACAATGAAAATATGTCAGGCTCAAAAATAGCTTATTCTCATGTATTTCCGTTGAATTAAAAAAACACCATAAAAATTAGTGATTAGCTCTTGCTTTGGAGATATAGTGACATGCCGTTTTTTAAAGTTCACGTTGTCAGTTTGAGGAAGACTATTCATAAACTCCGCCACTTCACAACGGCAATCGTCTTATTTATCTTCCTGTTGGTCATACAGTTCACATGAAGGAGACTTATGCAAACATGACAGCCCTCCTCGATTCAATCAAACATGCTGAATACAGATGGAAAATCTGCGGCGATCTAAAAGTCATCGCTGTTTTCGTAGAAATGCAACCGAGGTACACTAAAAACTGATGCTCTTAATGTAAAAACATATGTGGAACAGTAAGCATAGGAAATCACATTATATTCTATGAAATCTAGCGAGAAAAATGTCATTGTTGAGCCTCACGTGGACCCATCATATGTCACCCCTTCATACAAAGCTGGGGTTTAAATACTTAAGAGACAAATTTCCTAGATTAAGTGATGCTAGAGCAAGGAAAAGTATTTTTGTAGGACAACAAATTCAAAAACTTGTAAAGGATCCTGCGTTTGATCAAACACATGGAAAGATAAGGACGCTTTCGAAGTCTTAAAAGGAGATTCATGGATTTTTAGGCAACAATAGATATGACAACTACAAACACTAAGTTGGCGAAAATTCCATTCCACTCCCACCAAGACTTTTTTCCTCATTGTGGAGCTGTCAATGTTAAATACTGAGAAAGATTCCATTGGGATATTTCTGTAATACAAAAAGATCAGGGCCATTGGAATGAAGGTTTGCATATTTCTGGTGGTCTGTGTGTAAGGATGTTACGTAACTTACTTAGCAAAAGCCGAAAACAAGCCAAAAGACAAAGATCAGACAAACCCGACCACCTGCCAAGTATTCTTCCATAAATTTAGAACTCTTTAAATGTAACTGTCATCCAAAAAATGGTATCATTTTATTTTAATTTATTTAAATAAAATACTATTGTGTCACGGAAACAAGAGCTAACTAATTTTTTTTCTATGTCCAATTCGTTTTTCTCAGCCCAAAATTAGTCAAAATTGACTCATGAAGTGAAGGAAACAAAAAATAAATTAAAAATTGTTAGCCAGTGTTCTTGAACTGTCAATTCCAAATTCTATGGTTAATTATATACAGATAATTTGTAAATATCAAAGGTACATACAGTGATTGAAATCTCAAATTGTAATTTTTGAAATCCTGTCAGGAATAAATTCAGAAACTTGGTAAAAAAAAAAAAACTCAAAAATTTATTTTCAGTTATGCTTAATGTTCAATTAATAAAAACATTCAATAACAGTTCAATCATCAGTAATTTTTTTTCTGTTGAAATGATGTGAAGTGATTTTTATAATATCTGACCCTTAAAGTGTGAAAAAAACAGATAAACCCTATATTTTTATGGCCATTTTGAAGGAAAATCTAGAGATATGTTCGTTTGTCATATTATGAAGGATTATCGTCAAAATCAAGAACAAAGTGCTGTGTTAGTTTGAAAATGAAGTGCGAATGGACAGCGAATAAACTGTTAAAAGGATTTACGATGCGAATGTTGTAGGATGCTGAAAACGAGGAAGACCGAGAAAGACATGGCACAACCAAATTCAACAAATACTTGAAGACGAACATGTCAAAAGTCATCATGATCGCTGCGCGTGCATGAAAAGATGTGTGAATATAGATGAAGTGAGGTCTGTATGCAAAGACAGAGTGATATGGTCTTCTATCCTACGGGGAAACGGCGTGATGGTTTGTTTGTTTGTGTTTTTCATACAAAAGAGCATCAGGTTTCAGCATGTTTTATGTAAAAATGTATGTTTTAGAAAAAATGACAAATATATATACATACCCTTTTGCCGTCACGCTACCAAAATATTGGGCGCCTCAATGGCGTATAATTAAATAGACACTTTACAAGCGCGTAATGGATGGCATTTAAATTCGTGGGTAATTGCCTTACTTGCCTTTGATAAGAATAATAATACCGCTGGGCGTGATGAGAAAATGCTTTAATCACATTGTAACTGTGAGAACAGTACAGATATATCATTTCATTCGTAAATACAATCAATTTATCGAATAAGTAGATAATAAGTCATTTTTAAAAATAACACTGACAGCTACCCGCTGTTAATATGAACTAAGGAATTAAGTATTATCTCTTTCCCACATGAATGTTTGCATGTGTATCGTGATTTGCCATTTTCAAATATTTTTATTGTTGTGGTCAACGCAATATTTTCTATATCTAAGATGTAGCTAGTATAGGAAAAAAGTGTCTATTTATTACACGTCAGTGATTACCCCTTAACAATTTTTGATAAATATTGAGTGCCTGTTGTAATTGGAAATCATACTATGCATTTTTATACAAGTACATTTTTTATTGCAAAATGGATTATGTAAACCATGATTAGCGAACGAACGAACCATTACACTATGAGGCGGAATTATGGCCACTTTATTTAGAATTACATAAAATAATTATTAAAAACGTGTTTTTCTCTTATTACACAATTACCTTTAATTACAATGCATTAAAAAAGAAACACCTGTGTATTGTAGATAATCAAAAACTATGAAAAATGTGAAAATAGTGTCATTTTCAATTGCAACACAATATCTTAAACATTGGGTTAGGATTGTCTACAAAATCAGTCCATTTCATTATGATTTCTCACATAAAGAAATGAATACTTTACGTATGTAACTTATACAATAGCATTATGTAATAATTATTAGATTAGAATTACTTAGTAAACCCACAAAACTTATGAATGCAATCCCATACACATACTCTGCACCAAAAATATCGGAATGGCATTTATTGGCAGTCATCTTTTTATTTGTCACCTACACAGGCCTATATGTAAATTGATGTTGCATAAATGGCATATTTGTATAAATATTGATCTTGCAACAACTTCACATGTGTTGTTTGTGCTATTGTTGTACATAAAACTGCCCTTTTAGACAGACGATTAATCAAAATTGCTGCTGTCACTCCGGGTTTGACTCTGAGTCTACCGGTTTGAACAGTGCATATCCAGTCTACAGGTTAACATCCTTTATCTCTGGTCAGATGGAGCAAATTGTAAAAATGAATTATAAGCCAGAGCAAAAAAGGTTGCTAAAAAATCAGATACAAATAAAAAACATGGTTTTAAAAATTGAGCTGGTCTGCACTGTTTGAGTTGTATTGAGATTTGTAATACTTATTCAATTTAAGTTTTAGTAAAATAAATGATTCTTCTAAAAATGTATGTTTTATTTAAAGAAAATAAAAAAAATCCAAAATCTCCAGGCCTGCTTTATAGGTGGCAGCTCTAATTATACTTAATGTTTTTCATTAATCTGAAGAATTTTTGTGATGAAAACAATAACACCAAAGAATTTACTAAAACCAAATAACGTTTTACTATGTGTATGGGAAAAAAAACATGCTTGAGAAGCAAAGTCAGCTAAACCCTTATGTAAATTTGAATAATTTCCAATATAATATGAACAATTCTAATACCCGTATGCAGAGACAAAACTTAAGGTGAGGAAAGGACATTCTAATTTCATATGCGAAGAATAACCCGAAGGTGAAGACAATAGAATGTACTTTCCTCACCTTAAGTTTTGTCTCTGCATACGGGTATAATAATGTGATATATCTAAGTGGCCGAAAAACAACTATTTAAAAATGTTTCCTTTTGTCATAGCATTCGTGTAAGTAAACTGCAAATATCTTTTCATCCGAAGTAAACCACAGAAAATCAAGTGGTTTGACAACAAAGCAATGACTTTTAATAAATAGACGTGTTACTCCTATACTAGCTAAATCTAAAATATATCAATTATTGTGTTGCCCTTAACAGTTTTAGAAAAAGAGATGCATATGCAATCATTTTCATAAAAGAATTATATATTTCGTTAGTTCAATTGATTTATGCGTAAATCGTTACCATGTACACGATTTTTCGGAGCCTTACCGCAAAACTTCGGAGGAACATTTTTTATAATTTACTTTTAAAATGTCCTAATGAATTTGGTGGAATATCACATTTTTTCCGATAAAATATTTTTAAAAATTGAGAATAAAAATGTACTCGACCGACAAAGCGGTACGCACCAGATGCGGACTATGGAAGCGGCTGGATAGGGGAGGGGTAGGGGTCTGTGGCGGGGATACTAGTCCGAGACATTAAGGATTGACTCCATTTTCAAATCATAATTTTTTTTCATAGGAAAAAACACTGAGGTATAATTAAATGGAGATGATGCTTCATAGAATGATATTTTTAAATTTTGTTCTTTTAAATACTAGTTAAGTTTAAAAGACTAACTATCTATGGCAGTTTACTGTGAATTCAAAACCGTATGTCCCGCTGCTTCACATTTACTGACTACAAGTTTGGTTTCGGAAATTAGGTTAAATGGAACACAAGACGGGTGCTTAGAGCTGCACCTAATGCATACATATATATTCTTCTTCCAAGTCGGTCCCTCAATGCTGAGGATCGTGATCACCATGAACACTTCTGATTAGTCTGTTCCACTTCAGTCTGTCCTCAGCCTGATGATCTGACTCATCAAATTTTAGCCCCGTAGCCACCTTAATTTGGTAAATTTCACTTTATGTGCATAAGCATTTGGCAAACTAACAAAAATGAATAAAATAAACGAATAAGTAAAATATGTGTATGCGAAAACATGAATAAATTATTGCACGGTCATAAACACTTCCAAGGTTTTATTCTCCGGATGCCATATACAAGTAGGCGCTGGGGTCGTTTGGTTCCCCCGTTCGGATCATGTGTAATTTTTGGATGCTTAGTGAGGGAAAGGTTAAAATCTGTTTTTGCAAGATTTAGAGTCGGTTTTGAATTACGCTACTATTTAGATGTGTAGGTTTTTATGTATCGTTTATTTTGGCATCAATAACTATTTTTCCGGTTTTGGTGGAGATTTCTAAGTTTGCTTCTATACCCTCATATCTGTACCATAGCTACAATGTAATCAAAGCATTTTGTCATCACACACAGCGGAATTATTATTCGTAGCGTCACGTCTGATCACGACGAGAGTCCGATAGAAAATGAAGGCAAGTAAGGCCACGTAGCCTGCAAGTAACCCACAAATTGAAATGCTATCTGCTAGACGCCTGTAACATGTCTATTTAATTATTCGTCATTGTTGAAAACGAAAAGGCGAAAGGAATACAAATACAGCAGTCTTCAGACACATTTCATGCTGTATTGAATGCTCCCAATAAATCAAACAATTTTTAAGCCAAATTTTTATTTTATTAAATATTATGTTTACTGTACAAATTTCCATACATCTGTTGATTTTATTAATGTCTTAGCTGAATTTGCTTCTTAAACAATTGAAATTTGTGGTTATAAATAAGAAATTCACTTGTCGCACTCATTATGGTAACTGCACGACATAAATAACAGTAGAAAATTAAATCAAAATGAATATCCACTTATATAATAAATTAACCATTTCCATTAAGAAAGTGCCTACTTTAAATTAATAACTGATATTTGTAAAACATTATAATGTCGACTTTACAGAATTTGTCTGTGTTCTTGACTGTAAGAAATAATCAAAAACAGCTACTGGAAAAGAATGACATTTAACAGTTATTAATTTGGGAGTAGAATACCTATGTATATAAAATAATGTGAAATATCAATTGTTTTACAATTATCTTTTCTGTTTTAAATTACATTCATGTTTGCAGCAAGCAATTATCCCAAATTCTATTTTTTCTCACTTAGTGCAATGCAAAAATTAACATCAATAACTCACAATTGCAAAATGTTTTTATACTTGTGTTTATGTAATTGAGAATCAATCTGTGACATAGAGCGCGGTAGCTGATCATATTTGCCACTATACTTGAATCAGTCAAATGCCAAAATAGTAAATCTGGATTTCATGCAGTTATAATATAAAAATCTTTAGTTGCCAATTTCCAAGATCTGTCTTTTCCGGTGTTTATCAAAAATTAACGTGCCATTTTACAGCTTATTAAAGGGGGCACATAAATCTTGAACTAAAAATTACAGAGCTTGTCTTTTAGAGTCAGGATAGCGGTCGAAAAACATTGTCCAATTCCAAAATGCCTCTTGTCCATCTGCTCTCCATTTTCAAATAATTATCAGGCTGTCATAATAAATATGCCGGCTATTCCTGTAAAAATCATGCCCCTCATTTCGAAAAT